>NW_022900913.1:20736175-20766265 GCF_012274545.1 Fukomys damarensis | reverse complement strand
TTTCTCTTTCTCTTTCTTTCTTTCTTTCTTTTTTTTTGGTACCGGGGATTGAACCCGGGTCCTTGCGCTTGCGAGGCAGGCCACTGAACCACTGAGCTAAATCCCCGGCCCTGAAAGACTTTCTCAAAACAAACAAAACAAAAAATACATATTTAAAAAGACTTGGTATATAGCTCAGTGGAAAAGCCTTGGGTTCATTTTACAGTGTGTATTAAAAAAAACATAAAGCCTTTCAGCTTGCATTTTGAAATAAATAGTATTGTCTGTGTATTTGCAATAAATCTTAGGCTATTATATTTCACATCATTTAATTCAATAAAATGAAATCAATGAAACTCTACACAGTCTGAATTCACACATTGACAAAATGTTTAACTTTCTAATATATTTCTTAATTAGTGAATACTTGTAATTATACATAGGCTGCGTACACGTTTTAGTCTGTATAACTGTGCCTACATCTATTATTAAGCAAAAATAAAATGATAAAATTCATTGAATATATATACCTGCCCATATAGATAGCTTTTGTTATATTCATTTATGATGTGTTGCAGCATATGTTAGAGAAAGTCTAAATGCTGAAACTGCCTCCATGACAGATCCTTCTGCAGCCTCCTGATATGGACTTGCAGGGGACACTAGTGCGATACAGGCCTTCCAGTGGATCCTCTAGATCTCCAGTGCACAACCCTTATGCACTCTTTCACACCTGACTGTGCAGGCAATCACTTTGAGCCAATCTTGTAAATTCAGTATATATTTGAACATCTGGCATTAAATCTGTTTCTCTAGTAAACACTGACTGATATACTAATCTAATGGTGGATAAAAGGCAATATCTATTTGCTAAAATCCATTTAAAAGTGCAATGTAAATAATAGTTATAATGTGACTTATGGCCTTAGTCCATTTTTTCTTCCTATAACAAGATAATATAGAGTTAGTAATTTATAATGATGAAACATTATTTGGCACACTTCTGACATGTAAAGCCTTCTAAAAGCTTCATCATATGGTGGGAGGTAAAAGGGCAAATTCACTCCTATAAAAGTGGCAATTTCTCTAAATAGAGGCTTATCACTTCTTAAATGTTCTACTTTTCATTACTGTTAAAATGGCAATTGAATTTCAACACAAATTTTGGAAGAGGTAAACATTCAGACCATGGTGACTATGAACTTGGATTAATGATTGTGCTAAATAGTTTCTCACACCATTACAGGACGATAATAGTAGGGAAACTGTTGGGACAGAGGGGATATGGGGACTATCACCTACCCATTTTTCTGCAAATCTAAAACTGTTCTAAAAAGGAACTCTCTCAGGCAAAATTAAAAGCAGAGTAGAAAATTCCCCAGTGACGAGACTAGGTATATAATAAGACTATATATATATATATAAACCTGAGAAGATTTAGCACTTGAAATTCATAAGGAATGCAGAAGAAGGTATTCAAACTGTCTGTGTGTATTTTCTAGTTTTGCCTTGAACCTAAACACTTGACAGATATATAAGAAAATCCTGAGATTGTTCCAATGCTTTTAAGTCCTGAGGAATTCTGAGTTGCATGTGTTTGCACACATGTACAGGCACGAGTGTACTTTCATGTGTGTCTGCATAAAGCAGGAGAGATGTAGTGTACAAAACCAAGTAAAATTGTCAGAGACAAGGTATGTTTCATTCTTAGTCACAGATGTATGATTGACAGCAAAAAGCAGCTGTATCTACTGGTTCAGGTTTCTCTTTTCTGTAAGAATGGTTCCATGTCTTGCAATAAAGGTGAAGGAAGCTAGTAATATCCTTTGTTTGTTTGTTTTTTTAGCACTTAAGAAAAAGACATTTGCTGTATGTTCTGTATTCTGTTTTCACAGGAACTCATGTCTCTAATGATTTAGTGGTCACAATGTAGCACAAATAAATACAGTCACACTACATCAAAATCTGAGAAATAGTTGTACTTTTCCATTACCATCTATGTTAGTCTCAAGTATGTTACAAAAAAAGGAAATCACTTTCATCATGACAGCTTATCAGTATCTAATGATCACATATCTTATGTTTGAAGCTATTTTCCTTTATACCCAACCATCCTCACAAAAAGAGAAAGTCTTTCTTCCAACAGAAGAACAATTTTGTTGCTCAGAGGGGAAGAATACTTATTGCTCCTGAGTGTTCAATTATAGATGATAGAAGACATAACCAATACCACAGCTTGTGATGCCAAATTGTTGGAAGAGACAGATGAAATATTTTTAGCTCGGTTTCCTAACCCTTATAGTTATAAGAAATGAAGAAACACATCATATTGTCAACAGCTTTATTTATTTACACACACTTCTGTGGTTGGAATTAGTAGGTCATCTCTTCCCAAATAAATAAGCAAAAGTAAATAAAACTCCCAAACCTGTTTTCTTTCCAATTCTTTTTTCTGGCAAAAAAATTCAAAAATGGGAAATAAGTCATATGTGGGAGCAACACGTATTTACCCTTTTGTTCCACACTCAGTTGTTTTACTCTCATCAGTTTGAAGAGTGACTCAGTGTAAAATATCTCCTTTCTTGCAGAGTACTGCAGTGAAAGTGATCTGAAATAATGGCAACATTAACAGACCCTATGTAGTGAGTTAGGAGTGGAGCTCATAAAGTCACTACAAAACACCCAACCCACACAAAACCACTCACCAACCCAGAATTATTCTATCTTCATTTGTAATTGTACTGACCATGAAAATCTCGAGACTCAGAAGTTCTCACCTTGCAAAGTCCAACACCCTCTTCTCTGGCTTGAATTTGTTCCACTAAAATCTATATAGGTCATATACACCCTTGTCTCAATGTGTGACCTTATTTGGAAACAGATTCTCACAGAACCAGTTTTTTAAAAAGGCAATTAGAGTAGCCTTTAATCCAAAACCTGTGTTCTTATAAGGGAGGAAATTTGAACACAGAGCTACACATAGAGGAAAGTTGTCACATCAAGATACACAGGGTGAAGAAGACCATATATGAGCCTATACGGAGGCCTATGACTGGTTTTTTTCACACATTGCCAGAAGGATACATCCTGCTGCCCTCAAGAACTAAGAGAAAATAAAGTTCTTGCTTTTTAACAACCTATTCTGTAGCAGTTTTTCAAAACAGCCCTAGAAACTATTACTGACTTTGAAACTATTACAGCCCTAGAAACTATTACTGACTTTGACATACTCATTTACCTTATCTTACTTCTCAAAATTTACCCTTTCTTTTCTAACTACCAATGATACATGCTCCATCATTGATCCGGGGAAGACTTCATTGCACAGGTTCATTAATTTCCTGTTACTCAGATAATAGTGAAGTATTCTGAAGAGGCTTTCTATAGGCTGTCTTTATAAAGTAGCTACAGGAGACAACATCTGCATAAAAGTACACTGCAATATTACCTTCTTTGTATCTGTAGTCAACCAGACTACGCCCTTTTCTCCCCTAAAGATGTTATTGCACTTATTATTTTCTCTCTCTTCTTTATAATTATTCTCTCCTTATTACAATATTCCCATTATCAAACAACATCTTCTCAAAAGATAACATTTTCATTTCACTTTAACAAATGCAGAACTATTTTATACTCCCATTTGTAGCACAACTCTGAAATTATTGACAATTTCTATTCTTTCCAGTTCTCCCATTTTCTTTTTTTTCCCCCTCATAAGTTTATTGGTACATTTTAGGTATACAGTACAGTTACATTCATTATTGAAATTTTGTACATTTACATGACAGGTCTTGGGTCTCATTTTTTACCTTTGTCCCTGCCCTCCCTTCACCTCCTCCTCCCCTCACCCTTTACAAACACTTCATTTCCATTTTTTTCATTTTCTCATACTTTTTTCTTTTGACTTATTAGCTTTCCCCTACCCTTCACATTTTCTTTTGAACTTGTTCAGGATTAAGCCTTTTCACTCACTACTGTTGTGAAATGCTCCCATTGTGGTGGGTGGAGCGTAAGGTGATCGCTATAGTCACTACTTCTGATTGTCATGACTTTGCTAATTCCTTCCTTTTGACATGCGCCACCCATGGCTGACTTCCAGCTGTTAGAACATCGTCAAGGTGAAGATGCACATAGTGGGTTCCAGTGAACATCACAGGGCATCTAGAAGAATGACAGAGGTCTGATCCAGACCTCTGTGAGATTAAGAATCATGTTTTAAACCGTTTGTTCTGTGTTCATGTAATCATGTAGCAATAAAAACGAACACAATCACCCAGGTCAACACTGACTGCCCCGTTGTTAATGATTAATTCTTTTTCTTCTCAACTGTTCTTCAGCTTGCATAGTATACCATTCTCTCCTTCTGGGGTACTCAGATTCATCAATTTTTTTCTTTTCTTTTTATTTTCCTAACGTTCTAGTAGATATTTTCCAGTCTCTGTTTTTGGATTACTAATTTCTGATCAAAATTTTAATGCATACATTTCTGAGGGATCTAGACTCAGACAATGACCTATACTTTGGTTACAACTACTTATATTTAAGACATTGGAGCTCAACTTTATCTTAGACAAAGAGAAATTCTCTCTCTCTCTCTCTCTCTCTCTCGCTCCTCTCTGACTGCAAATTCAGACACAAGATCCTCATATCCAATCAATGATCAATATTCTATCTTCTGCTTTTAGTCATTGTAGTCTGGATGGTTTTGTCAGTGTATCTCACTGCAGCCAGCTTTGAGATCACTCTTTCCACTTAAACTCAGTATGCTAAATGCATACCTTCTTCAATTATGACCTATGGAAAAAAATTTTTGTATGAGTGTCTCAGACATTCCTATTTTCCTCTCTGGCAGTAAGAGAGTCACTAGTAATATATGATTACAAAAGTAAAAGGGTATTTCTTTAACAACAGGTTGCAATTTTATTTTTTATTATTTTTCTTTTATTTCATGAAGTTTATTGGTAGACTTTAGGAATACAGTACAGTTACATTCATCAACGGGATCTTGAACCTTTACATGATGTATCTTGGTTCTTCTTTTTTGCCTATTCCCCCACCCGACGTTCACTTCTCTACCCTTCCCTATTTACAAAGACTTTCTTTCCATTTTTTTTCCTTTTCTCATATTATTTTCTTATCGATTCTTTCCTTTCCCCTACCCTTCTCACTTTCCATACTCCTTTAGCTCTTTTCTTCCTATTTCAGGTTGTAATGAAAAAAAAGCTAGAATGTAATAAAAGGATAGATGGTACATACCCATTGAACAATAGTAAATTTTATTACATTTTTATTTTTTCCCAGAGCAATCTGCCTACATAGCTTTAAAATGTGTTTTCTGGTTAGTAATAAAAATACTAATAACAACAATTAGATTTTTTCTCATTATATTTATGATCCCTGATAAATATCCTACAAGCATCTCATATGATCCTAGAGATTCTCCACTTGATCTTAGCCAAAAGGCCGAGAAGCGATTGATCCTAGAGATTCTCTAAAGTGTGCATATTATTCTCATTAACAGTTGAGGAGATTCAGACTGCTTAAGGAATTCTTCTAAAATAATCAGTTAGTAATGATTATGCCTCAGGATCCAGCATAAACCTGAACACTCCACAATCCTATGATACATGTTAAATTTTACTCTAGTTAGCACCTGAGGTTGCCTATTCCTTTGGTTATGGAAACAGCTCCCTTCTGCTAAGAATGGACTTTACAACATAGACTGGGATGATAGATGGTTCTTGGGTTTGGAATGAGTTCAATAATTCTATATGATTGTAACCTAGTTAAATTTTTAAACTTTTTCTCTGCTTTGCATTTCCCAACAGGAGAACTGGAGTAGAGTGTCAAAATCCATATTTGGGGAAATAAATTAGATAATGCACCGCGGGCTTCCTTGTCATATTAACTACCATTAATTTTTCTTTTGGTGAACAATAAGATTCAATCTTTCTTTCTTCCAAGTAAGTGTATTTCACTCTTTCAATGTGTTTTTATTTTAAAAATATAATTGATTCAGTTATAGGTATGATTTACTTGCTTTCAAATATTGTCTCATTTGCCGTGGTAATAATTGACTGATATAGCAAACTAAGAAAACTGAGAATATGAATGTGCTTACAGCAAATTAAATTTTTATGCCTATTTAATGGAGCACTAGGGACTCATTAATTTATGCTAATCAGATAACATTGTATACCTCGGTGTTCTATCCACTTGAATCTCTTACCCATGCATCTTGACTATATAGCACTTGACACTTAGTGTTGATGTAACTTTTACGTTTGCTTGACTTTCACTTGAGTTCAACTACATGACCCTCTTCTGTCATTAGAATAAAGCAAGAGTGATTCTAGGCCATTTTTGAACCTCCACCTAATATTTATTACTTCCCTCTTGCTGTTTCCATACAAAAACCAAACAAACAAGCTGAAGCAAAGCATGTTGTGTCTGGTACATGTGACCCAGAGGACTGATGAAAGAAAATGGTATAAAATAGCACCCAAACCCAGTGTAGTCAGCAAGCCTTGTTAAGATCCATAGACCCCAAGCCAAGCCAAATCTAATAGTATAGCAAATACCCTATTTATATATCCTTGATAATAAAATTTACTTATTTTAAACTGCTATTTAGGGCATGGTTTGTTGCATGTCATTTCTTATAACAAATATGATGGGCTTATGCTTTACATAAACATATATTATACATGCAAATACAAGTACATGTACATATATATTTTATTTTTAAAACAAATGCATAAGAATATTTGTGATATAAGGAGATACACAAAAATACTAACACAGACAGAAAGAGTAGTAATATATATACATATATAGTATATGTATATATTAGACTTTATATATCAACTTGAACAGTTAGTTTCTTTTTTGACATCAAGTCACATCAAAAAATGATTCAGCCCACCCTACAGTTTTGGCTGGCTCTTTGATTCAAGAAAAGTTTTTTTTTTTTTCCCTCATTTGGACTGAGAGTTTTCACAATGTGATGAACATTACCCTCCACTGATCTAGAGCCATGACAAATTCATTATTAAAAACTCTTATTAGGAGCCGAATCAGTCAAGAATTTATTAAAGATAGTGTATTTAAACTTTATTCTAAAAATTTACCACATATGAAATGTTGTTTAAAAGTTTTAATGAAGAATTTCAGGAAAATTCAACTAAGGCAATAAAGCTCATGCTCTGTTTTGTGTGTGTGTGTGTGTGTGTGTCCATCCAAGCTTATCAAGCTTATTGACTCAATTTAAATTTATACAGGCTGGGGACCTTCTTTTCTCCCTAGGAATTACAGTATAGGAGAGGATGGGATGATTTAATTAATTTGGTGCATTTACATATCAGTGGTGATGGAATGAAATACAGATTGAAGGTCCTATGTTTAACTAGAAAATGTTTCATAATTCTTTCATCAGTTTGTACTACCTAGTTATGAGTATTTTCTCAAGGATTTCAAAGACTTCTCAATGTGTAGGATGACAGTACGGAGAACTGTGGTTCTTCCAAATTGCTCCCTGCACAAAACACTCTTTGGTATATAGTTAGGATGTGAAGTAATTTTATCCTCATAGCCTCTAAGTCAATTTAGACAATAAAGTAAAAATATATTTGAAAAAAAACTGTCTTTCATCGTGGTCTCTATTAATCAAAGGATACTGAGGTATTAGTAAGTATTAGTAAGTCCATATCAATAATTGCTAGAAAACAAACTATACCGTTCTATTAAATTTATTTTCCTTTGTTTGTATAAGTAGAGTTTACATCTAAAAACATGTTTTTGATAAAATATTATTTATTTAGTTTCTTCTCAATATTTACAAAATTTTAGATTTTATGTATATACCGCTACATAAAGTAAATGTTCATGCTTTAGTGATTTTTAGAATTCCCACCTCTATTTACAATTTTTTAAAATAAGTATTTCAAATAAAAATTACTAAGGTCTATAATTAAATTAGTTTTAAATGAAAGTAAAAGTTGAATGAAATAGTTTACATAAGAAACAAGTATATGGATGTATTTTAATAGTTATTGAAATTAAAAGAAGGTGAAAGAAATTAAAAATTAATATTGAAAATATTACAATTTCCTAAACATTAGTGCAGTGGATCCATACAGAAAAATGGTATAAAGCAATTTTCAAACTTCTTCAATGAGACCATTATCTTCAGGATCAATATATAATAAGAAATTAGTATCTTTGTCCAAATTAAGATATGTCAAATACGATATCATATTTTAGACTAAAATGAAGAAAGGAAGAACACTGAATTCAATAGCACATTAAAGAGCTCATCCACCATGAGGTAGTGGAATTCAACTCAAGGGTCCAAGGTTGGCTCCACATAGGCTCCTCATTAATCACAATCCATCACATTAATAGAATGAAGCTCAAATCTACATATGACCTTTTTAATAAATACAGAAAAAATCATTTGACAAAATGGTTTTATCTAAGAATGGGACCCTGTTTTAGAACAGAATATAGCTAGTGGAAATAGATGGTGAAGTTGAAGTTATGCTGAATGAAGGTGGACTCTTGATGTACAGGCTAATAAAAATTTCTTCCTTATTTTCTATAAATTATGATAAAATCTAAAATGCCGATTGCAATGCCACATGAGATGCATATTTTCAACAGTACCAGAAGGCTGAGGACACTGTAACTTTAGGTAACCATTAGATAGAAGACAAGGGGAAAAACTCCTCAAAATATATCCATCACAGTTCTATCAAAACTCCATATCTGCTCTGAGGGTGTGTCCAAAGGGCTTAAAAGGAGAGGCTAAAAAGACTCAAGACTAGGAAGAGCCAAGAGAAAAAGACTTGGAAGAAACACCCAAAGTAATTCTGGGGATGAGATAGTGAAATAATAAGTATAAATATTTTGAATACAGATCAAAATAGCTCATAGTTTGTGGACCTGTGCATAGACTAACAGATTGAAAATGTGTAGGATCACTAGTAGCAGCTTGGAAAGTTTTTGTTACTGGAAAAGAATCAAACCCAGAGAAGTGACATTCCACAGATAGGCAATGATGTAAGGAAAATTAAGTAAACAGAAGGGGAAATGAGTATCCTATAGTTGAAGAACAGAAAAACAGCTCTGATTATTATTTTTACTATGAAATACAAAAAATACAGACAGGAAATAAGAACTAGCATGACAGCTAACTCAAAAGGTAGGAACCCTGACCTCTAAATGATAATACAAGTAGGAAGATGTGATTTACTATATACAGTCAGATTTCACAAGACTCAGGTTATCTGCTGATAAGTTTTGACAATGAACAAATCACACAACTGAAGGATATTTACGCAACATTGTAAAAGGGGCCTTGTATAATACTCTACCTTACATCTTATTCTAAAATTATTAGAAATATAAATTATTACCTTGAGCTGGAGACATAAAAGCTAAGGTCAGAAACATAAGAATATGTGAAACCCCAAAAGTAAGTAAAGAGCAAAATAAAACAAATGTAATAAGAAAATAGATCATTTGCAAAAAGGAAGGAGAGCAAGAGATGGAAGTTGTGGGGGGGACATGAAAAGAAAACTAAGATTTTTTTATGTGCATGGATTAACTCCCCATGAACAATGTACTCATTTAGACTGTAAACAAGTACTAATAACTTTTTTAAAAAAGAAAAAAGAAAAAAAGAAGGCAAGGAAAGGTAACTGAAATAAAGTAAGATGTATACGTGTAAGACAAAACTTTAACATGACAAAGGTACAAATGCCTCAAAAATAGATTTGAATAAACCTTTATTAAAGAAATTTGAATCAAACAATTGAAAGAATAAAGCTGAGATTAAAAAATAAGGATAAAGAACAACAGCAAAAGGAATGCAGATGATGAAAAGAGGCAAGAAGCTCGAGTTTTTGTGTAATTTCTTGAAGACAATATAAAAACAATGGATAAAAACTAATACTTCAAACTATAATCCAGAGAACTTTACTCAAATGAGAGTTGTACCAGATCTACAGTACTTCAACCTGATTTAAGCGTAGGGGACCTGTGTGTGCAGGCATCCATTCTTAAGGATTTTATGAGACTTTGAAGCAAACAATTTAAAGTATTTGCAACTTCTCATGGCCCCAATCAAATGAATGGATAAAAGGACAAACAAAACAATACCAAGCAACAACACAAAGGATGCTTGACTAAAGGTTTGCCTAGACACACTCAACTTGGAGTGAAAAATAAGCACTATTTTGATATAACTGTAATTTTAATTTTAATTGTTCTTGGGATAGCACCTAATACTATTTTGCCTCACTCTTATTAAAAAAAAAATAAAACCAAGATTTTATTTTGTGAAAGAATATATGTAAGTAGTATATCAAAATTTAAAGTTCATCAATTCCAGCCTAATAACATCAGAATACTTTTAGGTAAAGCCCATAATTTTATATATTTTAAATGCTCTCCAAGTATGCCCCTATGGCAGAAGTTTATTTATTGAAATGAATTCTGTATGAACTTATGAATTCATTGCAGTGAAACTCTGTTTCAAGATCAAAATATATAGATCATCGATGTTTACAAAGATCATTATTTTCCCTGTGCAAAAGATAATGTCTTATTTGAATATTATTCCATATAATCATGCATGATTTGCACCTATGTTTTGCAAAATTCATTTCAAAGATGATTGCTTTGTGTAGTTTGTATTTCTATTTTGGTTTGCATCATCCTCTAAAAAACCACTTGTTTTCTGAGCTATGGTTCTCATTAAAGTTTTGATGGCTGATTGCATTTGATGTGCACTGTATAATCACAAAGCTTAGTCACATAGTTTGAAACAAGTATAGCATCTAGTTGTTCTTAGAAAGCAATTAGGTCAAATTTAACATCTTTATAACCAAGATTGCCTTCTTTAAAAAAAAATCGACTCCACCTGTCCTCAATTTTATTTCCTAACACACTTTAGCTTTTCAAAATCCCTTTAATTATTTTTTTTCTTTCTATGTTTTTCTATTTGTGTTTAGTTTGACTCAGCATCCTAAAGTATATTTTGTACTTTTTCCCTTATTTTATCATTTTTCCTTGGAACATCAACTTTAATAGATTATAATCTCTTTGTATATTCATGTAGACATAAAATAGATATATAAAAATTTCTATAAATTGGAGAATGAGACGTGGCTATAGATATACAAATATATAATTTTACTCATTGATAATATTGTCACATATCTTGTGTTGTGATTGCAGTGTTATTTTTAGATCCTTCATCTTATCTCACATAGATTGTTGATTCTATGTATAGGAAGCATTCAGAAAAACTAAACGGGTGTGAAAACCTTGAGAACTTGAGAAAGTATGGTAGAGAAGAGAACTTTCTCAAGAGAAATACATGTACTATATCATCTTCCATGTAATTTTACATTATTATTAATATTTTCTAGATGGGTTATCTTCTTAACGATATATTAAGATAGACATTTTGCATGTTATTTTTTAATGTTCTGGAGATGTCCAAGAACATTACATTTTGCACTGGTTTTATCAGTAGGCCAGTTGTTAGGGATGTTATTGTCCTGGCAACAATATAACAATCTCCCACTGCCAAGCACCTAACAATGTGATCTTGGTTTGAAATGGGTCATTGTAGATGTACTTGATGAAGATGAGGTTATCCTGAATGAGGCTGAGCTTTTAAGAATTGTTGCTCTTATGTCATGGAGAAGAGCTGCAACAATGAGACAAAGAGACAGAGCGACAGCCAAAACAATACCATGTAAAGAAAAAGGCTGAGATTGGTGTGTTACACATCCAAAAGCTGTATGCTAAGGAAGGTCACATATGAGAATATAAAAATGAATCGTGACAGATCACTGTGTGGATCAGCAGCAAGTCTATGGTACATATGCTACAGTGCAGTGTTTATCACTGAAGGTGCTAAAGGGTTGGTCATCACACCTCTAGATAATTGGAGAAAGCATTGTCTTACGGACACCTTGTTTTGGATTTCTTGCTTTCAGGACAGAGTGCAAAAATGTCTGCTGTTTTAAACTATACTTTGTACGATACTTTGTTATAGCGGTTCCAGGAAACTGACAAACCACTTACTAGTAATATTTCAGCTAGTTAAATTATTTCCATCTTTTGGGGAATACAGCTCCCTAAAATGTGATATTTTATGGGAATATAGAACAAAAATATAATAAACCCATATATATATATGGGTTTATATATATACATATATATATACATATATATATATATATATATATATATATAGTCGATCCTCTTTTGTTTAATTCCTTTGTAGTTTATCCTACCTAAATGCTGTAACTTCCACCAACACTGATGACTTAAAGTAAAAAAAATCTTCCAGTTCTTAGTATCATAGTTGATCAGGCAATGCCTGTTGTATTTTTGTGAGCATTTATTTGTATAGGCCAAGGGTCATCTCACACTTGTCATTATATATTTTTTAATATCAGTAGTGACAATAACATTTAAATTGTCACCTTTGAAATTAAGGAATAATGCCAGACAGTTAACCAAACATTGAATACTCAAGAAATTATGGATTTATAAAAATAAACACAATAGTTTTTCTCCTAGAGTTGAGCTTTAGATAACATCAGACTAATCTGAAATAAATTTATATGTATTCACCATGTATATCTGTCCATTAGAAATGTCACTCATATTTTTATTACTATTTATATACGTGTGGGTAAAAACATAAATAAGATCAGCAAAATCTCTCACACACACTCTCCCAAGTTGTTTGTAACATTGAAGACTATTAATTTATGAAGAAAGTACTTTAGTCTTTAACTTTGTTAGTGGTAAGAATGAACCATAGCATAATAATCAACTTGTATTTAAAATATTTTTTAACATAAGAATAATAAATGAAATTCTCAAATTTTATTTTATTGAAATACCTTTAGACCTTTGACATTTATTTCAAATTGTTAGAGATTACTATTAGTTTGGATTTCTTCGAAATACGAAGGGTTATGAGTTTACTTGTAACATCTTAAAGAAGTCTGGATTCTTAATTTTAAATGTCAGAGAAATTCTTTTTTCAGTCTTCTCATCCCTGTTATTTTTCTTGTGATTATGGCAGTTAGCTCTGTGCTGGAGCAACGGCCCTGCTGTGGTGTTAATCAGATGAGAGAAGCCCCTGCTGGGAGTTGTGGTAATTACACTGGGTTAGTTCATCTCTTTTTGAACTCTCTCTAGGTCTTCATTTTTCCTAACGGCAACAGTGATACTAATTAAAAATGATTGTTAATTATACAAATTTGAAATATATTTTCTTTATAATTTAGTATAATCTTTTCCACCAATGAAACAGACAATCTTATATTCCTGCAGTTATTTTGGCCAAGTATTTTAATTTTTAAAAAACATAATATGACTATTTTCATAAATGATAAATGTTCCTTTTGTAGAAGGACATATTTTTCATTCTCATTTCAACATATTTTCTCCCTAAAGCCTTTTCATTTATTAATAAGTAAACCTTCTATTAAACTTTATGACTTATAAAACTGGCATCCTGCTTGCAAAAAGAGTGGAGTGTTTAGTGAAGCTTTGAAAACTAATCTTTATTTGTAGACGGTTACTAAAATCAGCTAGCTAATGTTTTGCAAGAATGACAAATGCAAACAGGAGTCGGTGTTAATGCATGTATGTATTCAATGGCGTGTTTCTTTCAAGGTGTCTTTTCATTGATATTAAATTCAGCAAATATCTGGCATTGCAAATGAAGGCAAAGAATATTAAGAAAATTACATCTCTGATAATAAAATCATGTTTAAAATCACAAATTTATTGGTAATGTATGTTGGTTATAGACGATGGAGAAAACTAGTAATGGATTTGTACTGTGAACATGAGAAAACTATGAAAAAATGTTGTTCTATTTTATATGTTTAATATAAAAGTAAACCAGTGATTAAAAAACTGGAGCTCATATTAGTTATTTTCTCGTTTAAATTTAATTTTTATTTTCCATAGAGAGTGCAAATCAAACAAAACATAATTTTTTCTAAGAACAATAACGAAACATTTCTGACAACCATGATATAAAATTTTAACAATTATTCCATGAAATTGAGGACAAAGAAACTAATTGAGCGTATTATTATAAAACTCTAGGCGAAGGGAAAAAAAAACAAGTTCAGAAAAACTGTCAAAGGTTTAGAGTATCTCTACTCTTTAAATGATTAATCTCTCTGGAAGCACAAGAGCAGAAGCAAATCATGCAAAAAGCAATCAAGTTGTGCTAGTGCATCTAAAGAGACTTTCATTTTACTGATAACCACAGTAGGTGCAAATATTAGATATTTTAGATATTTAATAAAGGTAGTATTTGAATATTGCCCTCCATTAAATTCTTCTACAATGTACATTTTTTTTTTTTTTTTTTTTGGTGTCGGGGATTGAACTCAGGTCCTTGTGCTTTCAAGGCAGGTCGCCGAACCGCTGAGCTAAATCCCCAGCCCAAGATACATAATTTAAATCATACACACTAAAGTACTAATATACTGTTTGTGAATCTTATTTTAAAATTCTATTTATTTTAACAATGAATCCTCTAAAAAGTCTAATCTTCCATTCCTCTATTAGGCTAACAAAAATGACACCTACAACTATATAACTTTGTTTTAGAAAGTTAACGTATTGAAATCATAATTTAATTCTTTAAAACACTATGGCATTTCAAACAAATAATTGGATTTACAAATAAAATGCATTATATAATCTAAGATTAATGAAAACTTTATAGATAACTTTCACACTTTTATTTCATCTGATATTTCAGCTTGTACTGTACTCTAGGATACTAAAAGGTTCTGTGAATAATTTATTATTCACTTAAAACCTTTATAAATTGTAACTTTTAATCATTGTAATATTTGGCATACTTTGCTACTTTTTTTGTTTTGTTTTTTGTTTTTGTTTTTTGAGGCAGGGTCTCACTATGTAGTTGAGACTGACCTGGAACTCACTATGTATCACAAACTGATCTCAAACTCACAGCGATCCTCCTGCTTCAGTGTCCCGAGTGCTGGGATTACCCGGCTCCTCTGCTACTTTTTGATAAGCCATATGCTAGATTTCTAATGACCTGCTAATATGGAAATGCCGGTGACAAAAATAAATGCACTACTTCATGGATTTTATGGTTATAGTAATCAGTAATGTACAAGCCTACAGGCTATAAATCTTTTATGCAAAATAAATACTTCTAGTATTGATAAAGTTGTTTAGTCTAAATTCTGCTGCAATTAATGAGAAATATTATAGCATTCTCCTCAAAGATATCTTAAAGAATAGATAAAATTTTGTTAGAGAATGGTCTACATTGAAAGTGCTCAAGAAACTTTGAGTATTATAAATCTTGAAATAATTTCAGAAACTCTAGAGAGTTGACCCTCACTAGTCATAGGTTCAGTACTTGTTAATTTACCCATTAAGAAGTTGTTTTACCCATTGAGAAGTTGTTTTCTGCTTAATTTTTTATAAAACTAAATTTTTGAAGATCCATTTCTTAAAAATTTGTTGTTCAGTTTCCTACCTTAAAGCAAAATAAACTTGCCTCAGCTAACGTAATAGAAAGAAGTTAGAAAATTCAGTAAAATAAATCAGAAAAATAATATTTGAGGGATCCTGAAACATCCAAAACTATAATATAGAATTGTCACCTGTCTACAGGTACACAGTTCTTTAATCAACATATCTGCCTTTGGATATTTAATCCCATAAAATCTGCCCTTGGATAGTAAATGCTATTAAAATATGTCAACCTCAGTGTATTCCTAGATATTTCAACTTGCTGCCAGTACCTACAAGTAGGTGTTTCTCCTTTTGGTGTTTGTTTGTTTGTTTCACAAGTTTCTCAAGTAGAGTTCATGGCCTGCTCAGTTGATAAACTGAGACTTGTTTTCAGGGCTTAACCCTAGGCTTTTAAAGATCTGCCAAAACTGAGATGTTTAAGACAAGACATTTTCCATACATGAAAAGGAATTTCAGATTCTAAAAAGCCAAAAACACACTCACCACCCACTTTATTAAGATGATGTATGAATAGGAAAGGTAATTTGAAGATTCTGGCAACACTGAATATTTGTTGAAAGTGAAACATCAGGAATTTTTATTTAGAAAAAAAGTCATAATTCTAAATCCTCCAGAAACCAAGTCAGGGCTAATACACAGTTATGTATTTATTTAATGCCATCTTAGGGCCAGGTTGACAATTATGCAATAACACTCACACTCTTAATGTTTTGTAACTTTACTGATTCCAATCTGTATAATTCTCTCTTCTAGATTCTATTTTAACAATAACATACTTTCAGAGAATATACTTCTTGTTCTAGGCTACCTCTATCACTTTCATATTTCTGCTCCTAAACTTCATGATCATCACTCTTACTAAATTTCCAAGATCTGCTATTTTTTTTTTCCATTTTAGGTTTCCCTTCAGCTTCTAACAAAGCTGCAAGCATGTACAGGACTCCTGCTTTGTAAGTTTTTTTTTATCTTCCATGAAAGAATCAGCTCTATATTTTCATCTATTTCTTTGACTGCTCTTTAGTACTTTATTCAGTGGGTGTAAATCAACCCCATTATAAAGCTACTTTTCTCAGTATGCTCTCTTCTGGGTGAATTCATCCAACCCTACAAGCAAAAGATAAACTGACACTTTGGTCTCTTGGCCCTGCAATGGGTAGTATCTTGCTGCATCTGGCTTTTTTTTTTTTTTTCTTGTCCCTGTACAAAGTCCTTAGCTTCTTTTTAAACCCTTATCAGTCACACCTCCTTTGGCATCTCCTTCACACAGCTTCTTCAGGATGAAATTTAGGTTTTTCAATTTTTTTTTCTATTTTGTTATTTGTCCCTGATTTTCACTATAAATCTAGTTAATATGTAAAGCTTGAGGGAAAAAAAGTAGAAACCTCTACTCATACCACAGCTAAATATTAGGCAATCTTGAAATCATTTTAATCAGATTAATTTAGTCTATCACCCTTAATCCCACACTTTAAAAAAGTGTCAGGTCATTGGAAAATGTAAAAAAAAAAAAAAAAAAAGAAAGGAAGAAAGAAAAGGAAAAGAAATTCAGCCAGAACCTAACACATATTGCTTTAGTCAAACTGCCAATGAAATTCTTGTTTTCAAATGAAACCCCTTGAGACAGGCCTTTAACTTTCTAATTCCTATCAGCATTGTAGCCTTCTGAAATCACCCATCAGACTTTCCTAAAACATTCTAGGGCTCCTCTAGCCTATACAAGACTTTCCATAAACTTCTAGACTTCATATTCAGGTATACTCACAGGAAACAACCGCCACTCCGATATAATTGTTTTTTGTTTTTTGTTTTTTGTACTGGGGATGGAACTTGGAACTGTGAACTTGCAAGGCATGAGGGGAACTACTGAGCTTAATGCCTGGCCCTCATATAAATTATCTGTTCAAATGGGCTCTCTCATCTGTGAGACACAATGCCTACCACCCACAATTTAGAGGAGGATAGGTATGATCTGCCTACAATTTTAGTCTGTGATTGGCTGACTCCAAGGCAGAGACATTAAGACAGAAGGGAATAGGGGAGAAAAGCCCACTACCTTGTGGCAGCCAGGAAGTAAATCAGGAGAAGAGTGTCAGAGAAGAAAGAGAGAGACTAGACAAAAAACCCAAGGCTACAACTCTGAGACTCCCCAGACAATTTTTTGGTGCATTCTCCACCAACCACTGAGTCAGATACTGAAGCCAGTCAATGTAAAACTCTATCCTGACTGGCAGCACTCTTACGCACTTTGAGCTATCACAGGTGTTTGAAACATATCATTTAATGACTTTATTTTTATTTGTAGTCTTCAGTGATCTCTTTATTTCACTTATTAGTCGCTAATTATAAACCAATAAATAATGACTATGTGTCAAACTTCATTAATAGAAGTGTGCTTATTTCTATGAACAAAACAGTTATGCTTCCTTTAACCTTTCTTCTCCTTCACCTTGTTGAAGTTCTGTTCAAAATATATTGAATATCTTACCTATCTGAAAAAAATATATTGATAGACTCTTGGGGAATGTTGCATGCATTTTTTTGCCTCCCAAACTTTTGAAAAGTTATTCAGATCCACCTCAGCACAGCATATGTGCAAATTCTTTATAATATTTATTACTTAATTTTGATTTTTTGGTTTTACTTTTACATAATTTATGGAACACAGAGCCTATATCTTATAATCTTTGTATGTACCCACCAAAATTATAACAATCCATAATATATAATAAATAATAAAAATGTTATTCTTATATGTTTTAAAGGATATATTTGTATTTTTACAAGCATTCTTTTATGACCATGTTTAAAATATTAGAGAAAAAAACATAAAAATTTTTACTTAAAAAACATTTGATTAGAAAAAGCACTTCCAGCTGGGGAAGAGAATGAGTTAAATTACAACATATAGCCCATATTTTCACTAATTAGTATTTGAGACAATGCATTCCATGAGAGTTCAGGATAGAAAAAAAAAAAACAAAAAAACATTGCTGAGGATTACTCTATTTAAGGGAAGTTTCCATGGAGAGTTCAACCTTAATGAGAAGGGAGGAAAAAGCAAGGGCATTCCAGGTGGGAGAGAGGATGCAAGCAGTGGAACAGTGCCAAGAAATGGTGGCATATTTTATGAAGAAATGATTAGATCAATTTCCTTAAAGAATTCACTCATGAAAGTAGTAAATGATAAATTTGGAAACTCACCAACCAACTTATGAGCTATTTGGAGGCCAACAAGATAGTGGAGCTACACCATACAGGTAGCAGAGTCTGAACAGTTGTCTCAGGCAGTGGAGGAAGGTGACTCCCACTGTTGGAGACCATTTGGATGTACCAAGTGACTTGAAGAGTTTCCTTTAGGCATGTCTAGCAGGATAGATCAATTAAAACCATTTGTAATATATTATTTCATCATCTAGTGAATCTAATTTATTCTTGATGTCAATGTGAAAGGGATAACCTCCAAATAAAATGAGAAGATTTTGTGAAATACAGTTTTCATAGTTGTATTCTATTTGGTTTATTTTAAAAAAGATATCTCAAACAGATTGAATTGCAGCTGTGTAAATTCTAGAGGCAGGCATTAATTTCATAATAGTTTGAGATAAATAATATTTGTATTTTATTTGTAAAATATATGAATTATTGTGCTTTGGAAAACAGAATGTGAGTGTAATAATTTCTGCTTTCACATTTATGGTCTATTATGGAAATAGTAAAATTTATCAATATGATGTTTAAAAAAATTAGTTGTCAATTACCGAGAGGGAAAAGCGGGGTAATATTAGCTCACTATACTTAAAATGGAGTCATTTTAAGTAGACCACTCCTACCCAGATTTCAGGCATCCTGTCAATTTAGCCTTTGCACTAGGCTGCCTTTCTGAATGTGAGCTATCCTTGGACTGGACCTAACAGCAGTTTCCTAAAATATTATTTGTTAGTCTCTGCTGACCTTCTGTACAATGGGCTACTTTTCTGAAATTACCAATGGACTGAGAAGACATCCTATCTCACTTTTATGCAACAGCTTAATACTTGCCAGCAATCATCATACATCCTTAATTTCTTTCCTTGTTTAAAGCTATAAACACAACTGTCATGGTTTAAAACTTCAAGATTTCTTGAAGCTGAGTTTTTCAAGATTGCCATCCTAATTCTTCCCAAGTAATTGTAATTTTGTTTAGTCTTAGATAGATTGATTATACTTTTGGTCTATATCTGCAATCTTACTTCCAATTTTTCCACAGGTTGCTCTCCTTTCAGTCTCATTTGTTTCCACACAGAATAATTTACAGCTAATTTCTGCCCTTTGGCTCCATTAATTTTCCCTAAAAACAAATCAGTAACATTTATCTAGCTCCCCACCACTACGAAGAAGAAAACATAAGCCTCTGAACTTCACTGGGTTATCACATAATCACTCTTCTTTCATTACACCATGCACTTTAAATAAACTTATATTACTTGTTCTCTGTGAATCTATCATTTCTTTCCAGTGAACCTTGAGAAGGCAGAGGGAAATTCCACTCTATTCCTATAACTTACACAGCATTTTCCCCAAAAAACAAAAACAAACCAGTCTTTGTAGCCTTAAAAATAATAAGTAATATGCTTTTACACTGAGACAGGATTCTATATTATAGGTTCCCATGTAAGTAAGTTAAAGCCCATTGCAAACAGTAAAATCAAAGATAAATTTAAGCCAATCAGGAACTGACAACTATCTTCTAAATAAGGACTATCCATTGGCTCAGAGCTAAACAGAGCAAATGTCTAGCAGTAACATATCAGGTAAGCTTTTGCTAATTTCCACATTTATTTTAAAAAAACAGAATTTTCATGGACTAAAATGGAGCTGACTGAATCTATAATATATATGTATAGATATATATATATATTTATATACATACACACATATACATGTATATACGCATATTCATATATATATATACACATATATGTATAACATATGTGTAAATACCATATAGTTTATCTGATCTGATAAACTAAAAGTATAAATAAGGATCCAAATGCATTATTGGTGTTGTGTAATAGGAAGATTAGTTCTAAGCGTGTAGGGGAAGTAAGAGGGGTAGGGAAAAGTAAGAAGAGCAAAGAAAAGAGAAAAGGAAAAAAATGGAAACAAAGTCTTTTTAAGTAGGGAAGGGTGGAGAAAGTGAAGGGGTGCCAGGGGAATGGGAAAAAAATAAAAACCAAGACATCTCATGCAAATGTGCAAGAACCCAATGATGAATGTAACTGTATTGTACACCTAAAATATACCAATAAAAAAGATATTTTATATATTTCATATGTACTTGCTATATTTTTAATATTTTGGGTATCTATATGAACGCTGATACTTTTTACTACTTTTATGGACCAATCAATAATATTTCATATACTTCTTTAGGGAGATATACATAGAGAAACTTAGCACTTTCCAGATATACTACTAACTCAATAATATTTTCTGTTCAATAAATTTTTATTTTATTATTTTGAATGTGCATTGGCAGAATAAAATTGAGTTTTCACAGCCAAATGAACTTCTTAAATGCCCTTATTCAGCTTTGACTAATAAGATGACTATTGGGTAGCTATTGGGTGCCTCCTCCCTGAATTCAAGTACTTTAAATCCATTATGAGATTAAATATTGAAAAGGAAATTAGTAGATTTTAACATTTAAAAGTTACTATGAAAGTTAATATCCCCATCATTTTTTTTTTCATTGTTGGAGACAGGGTCTTGCTATGTTTTTCCATGTGCCTTTGAGCTCACTGTGGACCATAGGCTTGCCTTGAACTTGTTGGCAACCCTCAGGTCATGAGATTACAAGTGTCCATGCCAACATGTCCAGCTAAAATTCTCATCATTGAATAGTTTAATGTTTATATTTCATTCTGGTTGTTAGGTATCATTTAAATTGATTTTTTTTTAGCTCATATGTCATTTGTTTTCTTTTTGTTCTGGGAACTCTGCATCTTTTATTATTAAGCTAATTTCTGTTTTATTTAGAGATTTTTTTTATTTTAAACAAAGAATTCAGTGGTCATTGTGATATGTCTCTTTTTCATCTTCCTATCCCCTCTTCCCTGAATTTCTTTTTCAGAATCAAGAAATATCACTGTAATTCTGATTTGTTTTATGTCTTGAAAGTATCATCTGATATTAAGAAAGATGAGTAATCGCAGTTGTTTGTAATGAAAATTATCCCAACATTCTTATTTAACATTGTTTTACTCTGACAGAAAAAAAAATCACTTTCATAGGCTTAGAGAAAATCAATGCAAGAGATCCAGGATGTCAATATTACTAGAAAGAGCTCCCAAGTAGGACAGTGTGAATTTCTGCAGAAAGAAGCATGGCTACTCCACTCAATGGCCGGGAATGTTGTGGTCCAAGGTCAGTGCAGTCAGTCACCTACAATAGAATCCATATAACAGGATGGCAAGGGTGTAGAAAATTAAACTACGCTTCTGGACTCTGGAGGCTTCAGCTAGACCTAGAGACATGTTAGTGGTAACAATAGAACATCTATACCTGTACGTCGAATTTGTGGCATCAGGGTTGTACACAGGCTTCTTCTGCTGAAAGGTGAATTGAATGTCATTCCTCACAGCCTTTCCTATTAGCATGATTTTTAAATATAATTGCTTAACTAAAGAGCTATCTTGCTTAAGGAAATGAGGCAACAACATGGTTTGTATCATGTATTCTCTCCATCCTCCCTCGCCACCTTCTCTCTTTTTCTCTCTCCCCTCCCTGTACTGCACATGTACTGCTTACTTCTTAATGACTAATTCTTTATTCCTGAATATGGGAAATTTTGAGATCTGACAATCTGATATGTGGAATTTTAAATTTTCTTTTGTTTTTTGCTTTCTGGGTTTTTTAAAAACTAAATGGAGAAAACTGAATATAACTGAACACAGTATAATATGTAGAATTCTAAATCAGAAAGTTTGTTAGTTTACTAAGTCTACCACAGCAGGATGCAGTTTCAGTTACAGAAACAGTGCTCACAGCTAAGAAGCTAGAAGTCCAACATCAAAGTGGATTTCTGTTGAAACATTTCTCTGGTGGCCTTCTGGTTGTCTATTCATACAGTCCTCCCTCTGTACCTGCACATATGTGGTGTCTCCTACTATAAACAATTTTCCTATTTTTTTTAAAATGGTTGGTGTCAGAATGGATAAAGGTCCCCCTAGTCCCCCTTATTTTAAAGTTACTTCTTTAAAGACACTCTCCAAACTGGAAGGCAACTTGAATTAGTGAGTGTTCCAAATTTTGAGGCAATGCAATTCATGGCATAGCAGAAAGTAACTGTAGGATAAATCAAGTCTCATTAAGCTTCAAGTCAGAAAATCTGGATAAAATAGCTTCACAAAAATGAATGATTTGGGTCAGCCCTATTGCTGCATTTGTATCTAGAAATAATGCTTATCTAAATGTATTGTTAAATGTGAACACATGTAGATTTCTTGCCATAATGTCTCATCCATATTCATGGTACATTCTTTATCTTCATTAAAGCAATGTATTATATCAATGTTAACATACATGCTTATATATCTTAGGATTAGGAGAATAATATAAGAGAAAAAAAGCTGAATTTTAATTTATGTCTTCACTTTGCTTCTTAAGCTACACCTTTTTTTGTGAAGAATACATTTTGCACCAGAAGAGCCTAGCTGTGCCAATGCAGTGGTGTTCATTTCCCCCACGTCCCTATTAACAAGAGAAAGAGGGCCTCTCTGATGAAAATTGAAGCCCACTGGAAAAGTCAAGAAAATTTGAAATAAAGGCACATTACACCACCATAGTTGTTATGTCAGAGGGACGAGCACCTCATATTGGAACCTGGTATAACTTCAGGAGAAAGACAGCTAGAACCTGCAATTGAAACTTGCAGATTTCAAATCAGCAGGAGGTCAGAGATCTCAACTTAGGCCTTGAAACCAAAAATCATCCTGAATCTCAGGGGACAGCTGCTGGCTTGCTGAGACTAATAGTTCTGCACTCTCCTGGCCATGCTGTCTATTGTGTCAACAGAGGCATACAATGAAGGAGACCAGCTACTTCTATTTGTATATTTTATTTTCAAAGTAATATTTTTCTCTTATCTTCAATCATTTAAAAACATTTTTATCTATCTTTTTACTTTTCCCAATTTTCCCCTTTTTATCTTCTTTTTCTTATCTTCTTTTGTTTCTCTGTCTCTCTCACTCTCACGCACTTTGATCTCCATTACTCTGCCTTTTAGTTCCTATTTCTATCCTAATTCAAATTTATTTTCTATCTTTTCATTTTCTTCTCTTTTTCCTTCTCTCAATAGCCATTAATTTTAAAAGGAAGAGATTATAGTCTCTAGCCTCCCTATGGTATTTAGTTTCTTCTGTTCTTGTGTATGTTTTTTCTGTCTTCTCTTCAACAACTCCCTAGAATTTGTGTGATCTTCCTATGCCCTCTGACCTCACTTTGAACCATTCTCTATCCTATCTATCCCTCCTTGCCCCACACCTTCTAAATCCTCATCCTGAAGGGTAAAGTTGCTACATTGAAGAGATTATTCACTACAAACATGTTTTGGGCTGGTCCTTGATTTTGATTAATTCACATAGTTAAAGGTGATAGATTAATAACTACCACAACTTTTCATTTTCTAAGCTGTGCTTGATGCCATAGTGTTGTTGACTGTATCACTTATGCTAAGGTTTGTGATTGAATTTCAGATTCAGAAGATAGGATTGTGGTCAGTGACCATGAAATGAGAGATCCCTTAAAACCTTAAGAGACTATGAGAAATCAATCCAACAACTCTTAGATGATGCCAAGAAGAATATTATAAGAATGATAGGAATCCAGGAGGTAGTGTGAGAAAATACAAATGACATAAAAAAAAAACTTTTCACAGAATTAATGACAGAAAACTTCCCAAACAGAGGGGAAGAATTTGACATACAACATGCCAAGAAGAATATTATAAGAATGATAGGAATCCAGGAGGCAGTGTGAGAAAATACAAATGACATAAAAAAAAAAACTTTTCACAGAATTAATGACAGAAATCTTCCCAAACAGAGGGGAAGAATTTGACATACATATAGGTGAGGTATGTAAGACTCAAACTAGCTATGATAAAAACAACAACAACAACAACAAATCAAAACAAAACAAACTACACACACACACACACACACACACACACACACAGAGAAAATACAAATGACATAAAAAAAAAAACTTTTCACAGAATTAATGACAGAAATCTTCCCAAACAGAGGGGAAGAATTTGACATACATATAGGTGAGGTATGTAAGACTCAAACTAGCTATGATAAAAACAACAACAACAACAACAAATCAAAACAAAACAAACTACACACACACACACACACACACACACACACACATGTAATAGTCAAGATCCTGGATCCTGGAAAAGACGATGAAAATACTGCAAGCACTTATAGAAAGAAAACTAATCATATGCAAAGGAAAGACCACCAGAATCACAGAAGACTTTTCAAAACAAACCTTTAAGTCAAGGAGAGCCTGGAGTGAGGTATTTCAAGTCCTAAAAGAAAACAACCTCCAACCTAGATTGATGTATCCTGCAAAACTGTCTTTCAAAAGTGATGGGGAAATGCAATGCTTCTGTAAGCAAGAACACCTGAGAAATGTCATGAGCACCAAACTGGCATTCTAAGCACTTTTTTTTTGGGTACCGGGGATTGAACTCGGGTCCTTGGGCTTGCAAGGCAGGCACTGGAACCACTGAGCCAAATCCCCAGCCCCTAAGCACTTCTAAACAATATCCTGGAAACAGAAAATGAAGACCACAACTCCTTAAGGGCCAACAGAGCAAATATACCAGGCAAGACAAGAAATTAAAGGGAAGGGGGGTGGGGGCAAAAGAAGCAATGGGAAAATAACATGACAAGGAAAGGTCAATACATAACAGCTATAACCATCAATGTTAATGGCCTCAATTCACCAATCAAAAGACAAAGGCTGGCAGAATGGATTAAGAAACAAAATCCAACAATATGCTATATACAAGAAACCCACTTAGTCCACAAATAAATTAATAGATTAAGAGTAAAAGGATGGAAAAGAATTCCCAATGAGATATGAGCCCAGAAAATAGCAGAGATAGCTATCTTATTTGCAGACAGTGTAGAGTTCAAAGCAAAACTAATTAAGAGTGACAAAGAAGGCCACTACATCCTTTTAAAGTGAAAAATACAAAGCCAGTCATGGTGGCACACACCTGTAATTCAGCACTCGGGAGGCTGAGGCAGGAGGATCGCTGTGAGTTCGAGACCAGCCTGGGCTACATAGTGAGTAGTTCCAAGGCAATCTCAACTACATAGTGAGACTCTGTCTCAAAAAAAAAAAGGAGGAAGAAATAGCAATAATAAATACATATGCACCAAATACTAAAGCCCCTAACTATATAATACAAATGGTACTGAATATTAAAAATAAGCATGAATACAATTTTAGTGGAGGACCTCAATACTGAACTGGGCAGATCATCTAGACAAAAAAATCAGCAATGAGATAACAGAACAGAACCAAGTCTTAGAACAAATGGATTTAGTAGAAGTAGATGTTTGCCAAGTGTTTCACCCCACAAAATCAGAATATACATTATTCTGGGCTGCACACCAGTCATTCTCCTAAATAGACCACACGTTAGCTCATAGAACATGCTTAAGTAAATGCAAAGGAATTGAAGTTATACCCTGTATATTATCAAACCATAGTGCAATTAAACTAAGAAACTTCAAGAACTTCACAAACACAAGGAAATGAAATGACATCCTGCTGAACAACCATTGGGTCACAGAGGAAATTAAAGAACTTACAGTTTGTACAATTAAATGATAATATCAATACAACAAACAGGAATCTATGGGACACAATGAAAGCAGTTCTACAAGGGAAATTCATAGCAGTGAATGACCACACTTGCAACAGAGCAAGGTCAAATCAACAACCTAATGCTTAACCTTAAGCTTCTAGAAACAGAAGAGAAAGACAAACCAAAAGCTCATACAAGGAAGGAATTTATAAAGATAAGAGCATAATTTGATACAATGGAGCATAAGAGAATGACACAAAATAAATCAGTGAATTGAAGAGTTGGTTTTTTGAAAGAATAAATAAAATGGGTAAACTCTTAGCCAGCCTTATCAAAAAAGAAAAGGCTCAAATTCATGCAATTAGGAATGAAAAAGGTAAAGTCATAACAGATCCAGCAGAAATCCAGATGATCATAAATACATACTTTGTAAACCTGTACTCTAATAAAATGAAAATTACAGAGGAAATGGACAGACTCCTATATACATATGAACTTCCAAAGTCGAATGAAGAAGATACACAAAATATAAATACCCAAAGTACATTCAGTGAAATTAGAAATATAATTAAAACATTACAAACAAGAAAAAATACAGGTCCTGTTGGCTTCACTGCTTAATTCTACAAGATATTTACAGAAGAACTATTGCAACTATTCTTTAAACTCTTCATTGAAATTGAGAGGGAAGCAACACTTCCAAATTCATTCCTGGAAGAGAGTATTACTTTGATTCCAAAACAAGGGAAAGACTCAACCAAAAGAGAGAACTACAGGCTAATCTCCCTAATGAATATAGATGCAAAAATCCTCCATAAGATATGGGCAAATAGAATATACAAGGTAGTCAAGAAGATCATACACCTTGGCCAAACTGGATTTATCCCAGGGATACAAGGATGGTTCAATATACATAAATCAATAACTGTAATACACTATAAGAACAGAGTCAAGCACAGAAAACATATGATCATCTCCATAGATGCAGAAAAAGCATTCCACAAAATTCAACACCAATTCATGATAAAAAAAAAAACAACAGAAAATTGGAATAGATGGTCTACAGCTCATCCTGATAAAGGCTATCTGTGAAAAACCAACAGTCAGTCTCATTCTAAATGGTCAAAACTGAAGACCTTCACACTAAAATCATGAACAAGACAAGAATGTCCACTATCACTACTATTCTTTAATGTAGTTCTAGAAAAATTAGCTATAGCACTTAGACAAGAGAAAGAAATAACAGGAATAAAGATATGAAAGGAAGAAATTAAACTGTCACTATTTGCTGATGACATATTACTCTAGATAGAAGGACCAAAAACTCTACCAATAGACTGCTACACTTAATTTACACATTCAGTGGTACAGATGAATACAAAGTCAACCCTCAAAAATTAATAGCCTTCTTATACACAAATTACAGAATCGTTGAGAGAGAAATTAGGGTAATAGTCCCTCTCACAATAGAATCCAAAACAATGAAATATCTAGGAAGAAATCAAAATACCTCTACATTTAAAATTATAGTACTCTGAAAAAATGAGATAGAAGAGGATTTAAGAAGATGGAAAGGCATCTCTTGCTCCTGGGTATGAAGGAACAACATAGTGAAACTGGCTGTGCTTACAAAACTTCAATATAGATTCAATACAATTCCAATTGAAGTCCCAACAGTATTTTTCACAGAATTTGAGAAAACATCCAAAAATTCACATGGAAGCAGAAGAGACCTAGAATATCAAAAGACATTCTAGGCAACAGAGAGATGGCAGGGGATATCACAATTCCCAGTTGAAACTATACTACAAAGCCACTGTGATAAAACAAACAAACAAACAAACAAACAAAAAAAAACCCAGCATGGTACTGGCAAAGAAACAGACCCCAGGATCAATGGAATATATTAGAAGATGCAGAGGAGCTGGGGATTTAGCTCAGCGGTTCAGTGGCCGGCCTTGCAAGCACAAGGACCCGAGTTAAATCCCTGGTACAAACAAACAAACAAACAAACAAAGAAGATGCAGAAACAACTCCAGACATACTCAGTGACCTCATCTTTGAGAAAGGAGCCAACCATCCTCACTGGAGGAAAGATACCCTATTTAATAAATGGTGTTGGAAAAACTGGATTTCAACTTGCCAAAAATTAAATATAGATCCCTATCTTTCACCATACTTTAAACTAAAATCCAAGTGGATTAAATTCTAAATATCAAAACAGAAACACTAAACTTAGTGGAAAGTTAATTAGGTAGAACTGTCAAAGTCATTGGCATAGGGGAAGACTTTATGAACAAATCCTCATCAGCATGAGAAAATGAACATCTGAAAAGAATGGGCATTATTGAGGCAAAGAGGCAAATGCAGAAATGGCCGGACATGGTGGTGCATGCCCGTAATCCCAGCACTCGGGAGCCTGAGGGAGGAGGATCGCTGTGAGGTGAAGACCAGCCTGGGCTACATAGTGAGTTCCAGGTCAGTCTCAACTACATAGTGAGACCCTGCCTCAAAAAAAAACATAAAAAAAGAAGGAAAAGCAGAAAATAAATATATGAATAAATCTTCAAGATCACCGGTCATTTGATAGATTCAGGTGAAAACAACACTGAGATTCCACATTACCCCAGAATGAATGGCTGCTATCAAGAAATCAACCAATGACAAATGCTGGTGGGGTTGTGTGGAGAAAGGAAACCTTCTCCACTGTTGGTGGGAGTGCAGACTGATGCAACCACTGTGGAGATCAATATGGAGTCACCTCAAAGGACTAGTACTAGAGGTTCCATTTGACCCAGCCATCCCTCTGCTGGGTATAATTCAAAAAGAATGAAAAATATCATACTACAGTGATATATGTGTACCCATATCTATAACAACACAGTTTATAATAGCAAAAACTTAGAAACAATCCAAATGCCCATCAACTGGAGAAGGAAAAAAAGATGTGTTTTTTTCTATAAAATGGAGTACTACTCAGCCATAAGGAATGAGAAACTAGAAACATTTATAGCTAAATGGTTGCACATCGAGGCTGTACTCTTAAGTGAAATAAATAGGATACACTTAAATAAATAACAAATAGTTTCTCTAGTGTGAAAAACTAAAAGTGTAAATAATGTTCAACTGGTATAATTGAGAGGGTGAAATAGAAAGAAAATGGCTAAAAGGGAATTGGGAAGGGGAGGGGAAGGAAATAAGGGAAAAGAAAAAATGTGGAAAAAATAAGAAAACATAGAAACAAAGTCTTTGCAAATAGGGAAGGGTGAAGGGTTTGAAGGGAGGGCAGGATTATGGGGAAACAACAAGTAACATGATATGTCATGTAAAGGTACAATATCCTAATGATAAATGTAACTGTTTTGTTTGTTTTAAATGTACCAATAAACTTAATGAAAAAAAAAAAAGGAAAGTAGGAGGATGACATCTCATACCAGTACATGACTAAGAGATATCCACAAGTGGCTTAGAACAAAATCATCCCAGAATGTCACTCACTGCAATTCATAGAGTTGTTAAAGTTTTAAAACACAACACAGGGTGGGAAATACACACATGTGCACACATATGTGCACACGTACACAGCACACAATATTGTTACAATGCAATGATCCTCTAAATACTTCTTGAATCACGTGGTGAATTTAATTCATCTGCACCAGTGC
>NW_022900913.1:20714225-20735675 GCF_012274545.1 Fukomys damarensis | reverse complement strand
ATCTTGTTGCCTGAATGTTATTAAGGGGAAAGAAAGAAGAAAGTTTAGCTTTTGTTTCTTTGGAAGAGCTCCAGTTTTCACTTTCACCTTGGAAGCATCTCTTAGCTTCTAACACAGACCTGTCAGCCTTCTGCTGCAGACCCTTCAGTCTCCTGCTATGGACTTGCAAGGCACATTACACGGAGTTCCAGGCCTTCAACTGGATCCTTGGCTATCCAGTGCACAGAAGCCCTGTTGCACGCTTGCAAACCTCACTCTGGGTGGCCACTGTAAGCCAATCCATTAAATTGTTATAGATTTGTATATCATGCATTAATCTGTTTCTCTAGCAAAAAAAAATGAGCGTAATATATTAAATATGTCCTAAAATTATGATAGCATTTTTAAACAGTTCCAATTTAAACACTTTAGTTCCATTTAGTCCTTCATAAAAGTCTTGTTCTTGCATCATTGATTTATGAACAGTTGTCACAAACCAGATAGGCCCATATGTTAAAACCACTGCCATTATTTTGTGACTGCCCTCAATCAGACTGAGCAGATTAATGATTGCTGTTATATGGTATCCTGATTTTGAGCTATATGGTACTAATTCTTCCATTATTTCAGCTTTGTCTCTTAATCTAAACCATTAATCTCCTTAGGATTTATAGCTTCTTTTTAGGCATATTGGTCTGTATTCAACTTGTACTTCTTTTACAATACTTGTTTCAAGGCATGAATTTTCATTCAAAAGTATTCTTATTAGTAGTTACGTTGATCTCTTGTTATAGAAGTCTATCTCAAATATACCTTCTCCACCCCTGATCTCTCTGATTCTAACACTGACAATAATTTAACCTCTTATGTCTTTGTAATGCCCTTCCATGTAGATCAGATACAATGCATCTACTGTATTTCCTAGTGCAAATTAAAAATCCATTTGTTCAGCTTGACTTATGGTTAGTGACAGCTCTGTGTATTTTTCATTATGATGTTCATACATGAAGGACACAGCCTAAAAACTCAGCATTATACTCCCTCTGCATTGTGAGGTGAATGTGATTGAAGTAATTACTTCCTGCTTGATTTTTTTTTCTTTAAAGCTGTTGCTACACCAAGGACAAGGATAAATAATATCCAATACCTGGCTTTTATTAGTTTTTTTTGCTTTGTTAAATGTGAATGATGTGAATGGCAATAAGTAAGACTATAAATATCATAAATAAAACATTAGCACTTTTTGTGGCCATGTAGGTGTAAACATCACTAATGAAGTAAGAATAAATATGTGATGTTAATTACACTGGCTTGCCATACTGTAAAATATGGAACGAAATGTAGTATTTGACAAGAATGAAAACAGGAACGTCAGATGCATTGTGTTCTTTTTTCCCTAATAGATATTTTGTAATTGCCAAATTAGAGCAGGTTACATTACAGCTTATGTAAAACAATAAATATGTTTTAGAGAGTAATATTAAAAGCATATAATAACATGGAATGCCTATTATTCTTTTACAAAGTGGTATTCCAGTGACATACACATACAGATACATAGAGATTTTATGGACACATATGTACAGCCAATATGCATATATGTGCTGCTTAGAGAAAAAAAAGATATATATACACACATATGTTCACATATAAAGACTATTTGCAGAGTATTTTTATCTTTCTTCATTGCTAAGTAGAGACAGTACTTGCACAATCATTGGTTAGTATTATTGTGCTAATACTTTCTGTTAACTATCAATAGATATTTTTGATGAGCTTACAGGAAAGCTAACTGTGTGATATATTGACCCAAGGATAAGTAGAACAGATTTTAACCTATAAAAATCCAATGTAAGAAAAGCTCATGAAATGCAATAAAATTTTAAAAAATTAATTACCTTGAACTATTTTTGTGTGTTTGTTCATCTTTGCTGTGTTCTAAAAGAGAAAACGGAATTTGCTGTTGACAAACACAGCTCAGTTTTTTTTTAGTTCTCATTATTTCTCCTACAATGCATCAAAGATAATAAATGTCTGTACCAACTATCTCATCTTTAGGTAGAGTTAACAATCACATAGAACTCAGATTTTAAAGGTTTTTACACAAACTCTTATTGTTGCCAAGAGACACTGCCAGTTCTATAATGGTCTGTAATTAATACAACTTAACACTGACAAGATACATGGATTTTTACCTGAAAAAAAAAATCTCCTAAGGCATATATGTCATTCCTTTACCTGTAAATGATGTCTGAATTGTAAGGTGCAGGTGTTGATATATTTATGGATGATCTTTGTAGTTTTACATTGTTTTTACCAATCAGAAACACATGCACACACGAGCACATGTGTGCAGGACTGTGTGAGGTTGCTATTATGGAGGAATATCTAATGAAAACAAAGCAGAAAAATTTGCAGACTCAGACTAAGAACAATTATACACTGTGTAGGCACACAACTAAAAGAGTGTCTTTCAGCCAAAAATATAATTTCTGTGAAGTACCAGCCATTTTATTTTTATAAATTTGTATTATTTTCCTTAAAGAAGATTCTCTTTTTAAAAGACGTAAATAATTTTCTAAGTGTAACATTAAAAATGCAATAGTGGAATTAGGAAATTTGCCAAAAAAATTTATCAAATTAACAGGCTTTGTTCCATTCTTAATTTGTTACTTTTAGTTTTGTCCCTGCTTTCTTTTATTACCTGGCATTTAAAAAATTTTGGCAAATATATATATATATATATATATATATTTGCCAAAATTTTTTAAATGCCAGGTAATAAAAGAAAGCAGGGACAAAACTAAAAGTAACAAATTAAGAATGGAACAAAGCCTGTTAATTTGCAAAAATTTCATCTTCATGGACATATCTTCAGTTAGTCTAGCAGAATTTGGCAGTAAACAAGAAAACCAGGAGTTATTTCACTATAAATCTGAGTCATGAACACATCTGTACAAATGTTTCTCTATAGCAAAGGTCATCTCAGTGAGGCAGGTGGAACTCACGAGGAGGTTGATCGGACTATGTGCTCTGTTAGTATAACAGCAAAAATCGGGGGCCTTGTGCACCTATATGATTAATAACGGGAAAATTAACATCTACCTCCTGAAGTTCAACAATGCGCTTTGCATTTTTACTGGATGATGAAAGGAAGATAAAGTTATGTTAGAAGAAAGAGAAGACACAAAATCTTAAAGCATAAAATGAATGAAAATAAGAACAAATAAAATAAATAAGGCAAAGAGCCAGCAGTATGTGTAAAATTGAAGTACCACTTTCAGTATGGGGAAATGTAATTGAAGTAAACAAACTTGAAAATAAATAAAAATAATGATAAAATCACATGTTTACCTTTTAAAACTAACAGACATATTGTTTGCTCACTGAGTTACTCCACAGAAACTATCAAATGACTGATATGAACATTTCATTAAAGTAAGAATATGGACAAATAGGGTCGTTTAATCACTGTGAGTAGAAACAGGCCTTGCTGAATCCCTCTACAGCAAACAAAACGAAATTTTTTCACAGAACTAAAAGTAGAACTACCATGCATTGTGTATCTATCTTACACCTGGTATTGTCGAAAGAAAATGAAACACCGTACTAAAATGACACCTGCATACGCATGTTTACTGCAACATTACTCACAATAACAAAAATATATAATCGCCGAGATGCCAGTAAACAGATGAATGGATAAAGAAAATAAATATTATTTGGTCATAAACAAATATTCTCTTCTGCACCAAAAGGTATGGGAGTGGAGGATTTCAGTTAAGAAAAGTAAACCAGACAGAAAAACAAGTTCTACATTGTCTCTTTCATAAATGGAATGTTAAAAATAAAGTCGACCTGACAGCAGAATAGCAATTACTAGTGAATGCGAAAGGTGTGGAGCACTGTGTTGATGGAATATATAAAGTATTTTCTATTTAAAAATGTAAAGGAATTTTTAAACAAGAAGAATATAGTATGTGTTTATTAGCAACGTCTACTTACCAAATAAACCAAAATAAAACCATAATTACTGCATTATATGTCTATGAGATGATCTTTCTTTCCAGAGCTATTTATATTGTTTAAAAGCAACAAAACTGATACATAACAGCTGTATCCTTTCATTAATTATTGTGCACTCAAATGAAGGCTTGAGCTCTCTCCCCCTGGGAATATTCAGAATATCTTGATCACATCTATAATGCACATGGAGAAAGGCTTAATCATTCTTTAAATAGATTTTAAGATAGTAAAAATTACATTAAATGGGTGGTTATATTTAATCTCTAGATTTTGAGTGGAAAGTTGCCATGGGTAAAAATTGTATATTGTGGACATATTTCAATTGTTTCAAAAACATAGTCAAATTCATTTATTTACAATTATTAGGCAAGACTAATATTAATGGAAATGATGACATTAAGTGTCATTAAAAATCAAGGTCCTCATTTACACTTTCATTTTCTTACACCAGAGACACTATTCAATATTTACAAATGTGTATCATATTTATTTCACTTGAGTATGACCTCAATGTGCATCCATTTATTTTAAACGTCTCTAGTTTCTCCTTATTCATGACTGAAGAGTACTCCATTTTATGTAAAAATTCTTCTTCATCCTGTCTCCACTTGATGGGCAATTGGGCTGTTTCCAGCTGTTGGCTATTACAAACTGCGCCACTATAAACATGGTTGCACAGATATCACTGTGGTATGATTCTTTGAATTATTTTAGGAGAGGGAAGTGTGAGGAGTAGGGGAAAGGAAAGAAGGGAAAGGAATAAATATGAAAAAATTAAAAACAGAAGAAAGGGGTGGAGGGGTTGAAAAGAGGCCAGGGGGATTGGGGAAAAAAGTAAGAACCAAGGTATATCATGTTCAAGTACAAGTTCACAATGTTGAATATTGTATACCTAAAATGTATCAATAAACTTAATGAACAAAAAATTCCAAGGTGAGGTATTTCAAAACTATTAACATTAAAGCATTTGATAAGGCAGTTTACACAATTCTGTAATTCTTAAATATTTTGATAAATATATAAGGAACAGTTCTTTGAAGATACATTCTTTTTTATGTAAGAAATTGAAATTAACTTTAATGTGATTAGTAAAACATCAAAATTATTTAATTTATGCACTTTCCCATCACTATTGTTATTGTCATTATTGATAAGACAATTGTAATATGATTTCCATGGTTTTGCTTCAGTGCATTCTTCTGATTTTCACTATACTTGTACAATTATGACAGAATACTTAGCACTGAAAAATTAGAAATTAATATCCATCCTTTACAAATGGACATATCACATAACACAGAACTGTAGCGCAACAGCAATACAAAAGTTACTATGGAATAGCTCATATTAAGGATATATGTAAATGGGAGTGGGTTAGGAATTAGGAATTTTCTGCCTGATGGTAAATCAAAAATAGCCAGGTATTCTACTGGAAAATATTCCAGAAGATTCAAGGCAATAAAAGATTTAAGAAACACAAACAATATAAATAATATTATTAATATCATTTGCTTAGACGCTTGGAGAGACTTTTGTTAGTTGGTAAATACAATGTAAAACATTAGCTATTTTTTGTCACTCAATGATGGTAATGTTATAAGCAATAAGAAAGTGTGTTACACTGACAATTATGATTAAAATATACTTAGAAATATATGGGAGACTGTACTTAATATTTTTAATATGCCTACTACTGTAACAACATTACTTATTTCATTGTAGTGCTGGGCCATTGATCCCAGGGCCTTCACACTGAGCTACAGCTCTGATCTTTTTCTTTTTAAAGTTTTTGTTTTGAGACAGTGCCTTTCTAATTTTCTAAGTTGCCTAGACTGCATTTGGACTTGGAATGTTCCTGCTCCTGCCTCCCAGAATGCTGAGGTTACAAGTTTTATATTTTTAAATAGAAGGGTAGCACTCTGGAGTCTATTCACAGTGAAAAGAAAAAAATCTTAAATGGAAATATATAGGTGGATTATTGTCTAAAAAAATATTTTATGATTGCAAAATGTATGTGACCACTTGAATATTCATAAGTAGGTGCCAGGCAATGAGCAATTATGCAAAGTTCATAATAGCGAACGTATATTTTTAAAATATTTCAATTATTAATGGCTACCAATAATTTATGTCAATGAGATTAAACAAGAAGCATTTTATACATATTATACATATTAATATATACATTTAAGTACATTATTGGAAATAAAAGAAAATGACTATTCAGGAAGCATATATATGCTTTCCTAATAAAGAGTATAAAGGTATTCAGTTTATAATCAACAGACACCTCAGCAATTTTCATTGTAAGAAATAATTAATTCCTGTATTTCTGCAACTTGTCCTTTTCTTTTTTATCCTGATCATCTTTATTTGTGTGACAATATTTTTAAAAGTTTTTCAGCAAATCATGGATTGCAATTGTGATACATTTTAAAAGAGCAAAAGTTGTATGCCTTTAAGAAAAGTAATATACTCTAGAAGCCAAGATAAATAGATGTAAAATGAAATGCATTTCTCACTATATTAGTATGCAATATTTATCTCTGTAGGTTATACACATATCTCAGACAGTAAATGAGTTTTTTTTTTAAATTTCTTAATCTGATGCTATGTAATGGTGATTAACATCTGGGAGTGGAGAAGACTGAATTGGCAACTGGAAAACCAAAAGAAGCTTCCATTCATGTGTACAAATCAAGTCTTTTGATAATGATTGCAGACATGATATGAAGTACTTATTGCTAGTGAATCATACTTGGCCTAAAGAAGCTTTTGCTGTGACAAGCCTTCTTGATTCTCTAACTTTTAATTAGAAATGTCTGTAAGGGGGCTCTGGTAAGTCAGACATTTGTAGTCAAGTAATATATATCACAGCATTATTGATTATTCTTTCCCAAAACTGAACCCACTGGGCAGGGAAATCATTAAACAATGAGCCTGATGGGTAAAGGGCATAGGGAATGTTTGTTGTAGGAGATGAATAAAGAAAGGATCATGCCTTTTTTTATGTCTATTTACACAGATGTGAATTAAAAAATACACCATGGAAGGTGAATGACACAACTTGCTTTGCAAAGATGGATTCATTGTTTGAGACGGAGAAGGGCTTTATGTCAAGATGATTTCACAATAGACTTATTTTTACCTTCTCTCATGTTACTTCTTCCATGGACAATTAAAGTAAGTTTCCATTTACATGTTTAAGCAAAAATTTTGAAATATTATTAGAAATTCTTAAGGGAGAGGGTCATGAGGGACAGTTATTAACAATTTCATAAAGTAAAAAGACAAAAATAAATTTAGCATAATAATAAGGATAATCCTAAGTTTCAGCTATTTAGATAACTGCAGAAATAGAATGAGCTGATCTAAAAGGAGAAACAGAGAATACAATCCATGAGAATTGCATTTCTAACTTACCTAGGTGTACACTCATGAAACTGCTTTTGTATCTCAAGTCTCAGGGATAGAAATGAAATAAAATATAAAGTAAATATAATTCTGTGGTTTTTAAACATAAATCATTGATATAGAATTATAGGCTAGCAGCTTAGATATGATTTAGCAAAATCACTTTGGAAAACTGGGGCACAGAGAAGTGGGGAAATTTGCACACATTTATGAGGAAAAGCCAGCCATTATCGGAACAGGGATTAATATGTAGGACTGCTATACCCTGTTAGGTGATTTTCTGTTTATATAAAGAAATAATAAAGCAACCTATTTATCAAGTTGAAAAATAAATAATTATGGGACCTATCCTATTACTCAGATACTTTTTGATAGAACAGAAGGTAGATTTCACAATAAGACAAGTTCTCTGTTTAGATGCAGGACAGATTCTACTAGGCAAAGCAGGTCTTTAAAAAATAAAATAAAGGCAAAGCGATAAATTATCATAGAGCATGCAAAAATGAACACTGACGAAATATTTGAACTATTTCTAAGTGGAAAGTATCTTTCCCATTAAGTATATATTAAGGAAAGTTGGGAAGGACATGAAAGTCTTAAATTGGAAAAGACAGAATGAGTTTTAAATGTCTAGGCATCAGAGCAAAATGAATGTGTTCAGAGAATAATAACCATGGTGGAGGTTGTTAATCAAAATGGTGAGAACTATCCAAGGGTCACATGAGGTAAGAGATTGAAAGCATATAAATAAGCCTGCATTTTATTTTCATAATAGAAGAAGCCATTAGCATATTTTAATCAGGATTGCTATAATAAATTGACTTATATTATCACAATACTGGATTCAAAGAAATCAGTTAAAGGTTAGTGCCTTACTTCACACAACATTAAACTTCTTTTTAAATAAAAAGCCCATAGTAAAAACAAGGACTCCTAGGATGCCTATGGTTCATGATTTTGAGTAGAGAGCTGAGAGTTCTTCAAAATAAGTGCAATCTTGATTTCCCAAAATGAAAAATAAAGTCTATTCCAAGTGTTTGACTTGAGACAATGAGTGGGCTGAAGCGTTCTCAGGATAATAAAAAGAAAAGTTTCTGAAACAGAAGTCAGGAATCGAAAATCGTATGTTACATTTTTAAAAATAACAGCATGCTATGACAAGTACATAATGAGGTATATAAGTTTGACCTTCAGTGCACCATTTTTGCTAAGGTATAAATATGTGGGCACCAAATACTAATGCCCCACTATACAAAACAAAAATTAAGAGACATGAAACAGCAAATAAGCACTAATACAATCGTAGTGGGGAACCTCAATATTCCACTAACACAAATAGACAGGTCAATTAGACAAAAATTCAACAACGAAATACTGGAACTAAACCAAGTTTTTGGACAAATGTACTTATCAGACATCTACAGAGTGTTCGCCCCCACAAAATCAGAATATACATTATTTTAGGCTACACATGGATCATTCTTCAAATTAGACCACACAGTAGCTCATATAACATGTTTAAGAAAATGCAAAGAAGTTCAAGTCATCCCAGGTATATTAATAGACCACAGTGCAATTGAACTGGATGGAGATCAACAAAGGAAACCACAAGAATTTCACAAACCCATGAAAATTGAATAACCCTACTGAACAACCAATGGGTCACAGAGCAAATTAAAGAAGAAATTATTTTTACAAATAAATGATAATGCCAATAAAACATACAGGAATCTATGGGACACAATGAAAACAGTTATATGTGGAAAATGCATAACTGTGAATGTTCACACTAGCAAACCTGAGTTAGCTCAAATAAACAACCTAATGTTGAATCTTAAACTCCTAGAAAAAGAAGAGCAAGAGAAATCCAAAGCTCATACAAGGGAGAAAATTATAAAGATCAGAACAGAGATCAATGAAATGGAGGCTAAGAAAACATTACAAAAATAAATGAATTAAATAGTTGGGTTTTCAAGAGAATACATAAAATTGATAAACCCTTAGCCAAGCTTATCAAAAAAAAATAAAAAGGAAAGAAAAGGTTAAAATCAAGGAATTAGGAATGAAAAAAGCTAAAGTCACAACAGATCCAGCAGAAATCCAGAGAACCATTAATACCTACTTGAAGAACCTGTACTCTAATAAAATGGAGAACATAGAAGAAATGGATAGATCTCTAGATGCATATGAATTACCAAAGTTGAATGAAAAAGATATAAAAATTCTAAACACCCCAATTACATTCAGTGAAATTGAAAACAATTAAAAATTCACCAACAGAAAAAGCCCAGATCCTGATGTCTTCACAGCTGGATTCTACAAGACATCTAAAGAAGAACTACTGTCAATGCTCTTTACATTTTTCACTGAAATCAAAAGGGAAGCAGTATTTCCAAATTCATCCCTGGAAGTAAGTGTTACCTTAATTCCAAAACCAGGGAAAGACCCAAACAAGAAAGAGAACTACAGGCCAATCTCCCTAATGAACATAGATACAAAAATCCTCAATTAGATACTGGCAAACAGAATACAGCGGGTCATCAAGAAGATCATACATTCTCACCAAGTCAGAGTTATCTCAGGGATGCAAGGATGGTTCAACATACATAAATCTATAAATGCAATATGCTATAAAAACACAAAAACCATATGATCTTCTCCACAGATGCAGAAAAACATTCAACACCCATTCATGATAAAAGCATGCACAAAATTGAAATAGATGGTGTTTATCTCAATGTGATAAAGACTATCTGGGAAAAAGCAACAGCCAACATCACACTAAAATAAAAAACTACAAGCCTTCACACTAAAATCAGGAATAAGACAATGATGTCCACTGATAGGACTCCTGCTCAATATAGACAAGAGAAACAAATAAAAGCAATAAAGGTAGAAAAATAAGTTAAACTGTCATAATTTGGTGACAAAATGATACTTTACATAAAAGACTCAAAAAACTCCACCAAAAGACTTCTAGACTTAATTGACAGATTAAGTAAAGTATCTGGATACAAAGTAAACACTCAAAAATCCATAGCATTCTTGTACACAAATAACAGACTCACTGAGAATGAAATTAAGGAAATAGATCCTTTTACAATAGCATCTAAAAAAATGAAATGTCTAGGAATCAATCTAATGAAGGAAGGAAAAGACCTCTACATTGAGAACTACAACATTAAAAAAAGAGATTGAAGAGGATGTAAGAAAATGAAAAGACATCCCTTGATCCTCTGTAGAAAGAACCGATATAGTGAAAAGGGCCATACTTCCAAAACTGTTATACAGATTCAATACAATCCTAATAGCATATGTCACAGAACTGGAGAGAACAATAGAAATATTCATTTGGAATCAGAAGAGACCTAGAATAGTGAAAACAATTCTAGGCAACAAATGCGTGGCACAGGGTATCAAAACCTCAACCTGAAACTGTACCACAAAGCTAGTGTGATAAAAACAGCATGGTACTGTCAAAGAAACAGACCCAGGATCAATGGATAGATTTGAAGATGCAGAAACAACTACAGACATGCTCAGCTACCTCATCTTTGACAAAGGAGCTAACCATCCTCACTGGAGAAGAGATAGCCTCTTTAATAAATGCTGCTGAAAAAAAAAAAAAAAGGATTTCAGCTTGCCCAAGGTTAAAACTAGATCCCTATCATGCACTGTGCACTAAACTAAAATCAAAATGAATTAAATATCTAAATATCAAAACAGAAACACTAAACTTGTTGGAAGATAAGTTGGGTAGAACTCTTTAAGATATTGGCAAATGAAATACTTTATGAACAAATCCTCAGTAGCACAGGAACGAGCACAAAGAATCAACAATTGAGATCTCTTCTTTTGAAAAAGCTTCTGCACTGCCAGAGAAATCACAAAATCACAAGTAAAATTAAGAGACAACCCACTATGTGATAATAAATTTTTACCAGCTGTTTTTCATAGAAAGGTCTATTATCTACATTATATAAAGAACTCAAAAATATTAGACACCCCCAAATATAAAGATCTGATTCAAAAATGGGCATCTGAAATGAAGAGACATTTCTCAGGCAAAAAAGTAAAAGCAGCAAATAAACATGTGAAAAAATGTTTTAGATCACTGGTCATTTGAGAGATACAGATGAAAACAACACTGAGGTTCTACCTCATGCCAGAAAGACTGGCTGTTGTCATGAAATCAACCAATAACTAATGCTGGTAGGGTTTGGGGTAGAAAGAAACCCTCTTTCATTTTGGTAGGAGTGCCAACTGGTGCAACCACTATAGAAATCAATATGGAGATACCTCAAAGAAGTAGGATTAGAGGTTCCATTTGACCCAGCAATTCCTCTGATGGGTATCTTCCCAAAGAATTAAAATAATCATACCACAGCAATATAGGCTCACCCATGTTTATGGCAACACAATTTGTAGTCGCTGAAACTTGGAAACAGTCCAAATGCCCATCAACTGGATACTGGAAAAAGAAGATTTTTTAAAATATATTTATATATAAAACAGAGTACTACTCAGCCATAAAGAATGAGAAACTAGAGACATTTAGCTTAGTGGATGCACATTGAATCATACTCTTAAGTGAAATTAATGAGACACACCTGTGTAGATACCGAATATTTTCTCTGGTGTGAAAAACTAAAAGTGTAACTAAGGTTCAAAATATATAATTGATAAAGTGCAATAGGAAGAAAAGGTCTAAAAGAGTAAAGGAAGTGGGAGGGTAGGGGAAAAGTAATAAGAGAAAAGAAAAAATTTGAGAGACAGAAAATCATGGAAACAATGACTTTATAAATAGGGAAGTTGGAGGGGTTGAAGAGAGGGCTGGTGACTGGGAAAAAATAAGAACCAAGATAAGTCATGTAAAGGTCCAAGATCTTAATTATGAATGTAACTGCATTTTATACCTAAAATGTACCAATAAACTTAATTTAAAAAAATTGAAATTAGAGCCATGTGATTAGGGAATCCCTTACTGATAACAAAGATTATGGTGACCATGCAAAATTAAACTGTAGGGATTTCTAACCCAATAATCTGGAGGTGGCATAGTTAACAAAAGTGTCCTGTGAGATATGAGATAAATTAAAAAAACAATGTTTTGGGAGATAAAAATCAATTGTGTTTCAAGAAAGAAAATGTAGTGTACTCTATTAAATGACATATGGAAGCCACTGGTGTTCTTGAGAAGAGGCATTTTATAATAGAGGACAAAGGAATAGTATAAGAAACTGTATATGGTCTCAACAAAAATAAGAAAGAATTAAAGCAGTAGAAAGGAAAAAGCCTGAGAAAGCTTTTGAAGTACACTTCATCTGGTTTGTTCTACCTTTCATGATTTGAGAAATTTTAATGCATTTTTAATGAGAAAAAATCTGATCCCGTGTAATTAACTTTAGAAATTTATCTAGACATAAAGGTTAATACTTGGCAAAAATCAAAGTTAACTCATAACTATTCAAGTGAAAAAAATAGCCTAATTTCAGTTTCTACTTTGATCATCTTGAAAATGATGTATGTAATAGTTCACTAATTAAAAACAGAACATTGTTTACCTGATGTATAAAATTACATAGTAATTTTGAATAATGGACAACTGTCTTGCTTTTCTACTTTAGTTTTCAATCTATTTTTAAAATGTAATCCTTTATAATTTATTTTTTTCTTTTTCATGGTTTTGATGTTGATAGTCATTGTAGGGTTCTTGTCAGTCTAGAATTATATCACAAGGTGATTATTAATTTTTAACAATTCCAGATGCATCTTCTATAGAGGTCATTGACTTGTACTAGAAACATCATCTCTGTTTTTAATAGATTTGCTGGTCCTTTTCTGTTTTTAAGTTAACATTATGTCATTTGTTACAGCCATCATATGATCAAGAATTCCAATTTGTACTGACACTTAAAGACATCATCAAAGAATGAATAGGATTTAAATTTTATCTTACAACCAGATAAGTTTCAAGGTGTTTTTTAGTTAATGCTCCTGATTGAATAGTTAATATCCAGCTACTACAAAGAAAGTGGCTACTGCTCATAATCTAAGTTTGCCATAAAATGGAGCTGCAATAGTAGCTATTAATTAAATCTAAAATAACAAATATTTTTGCAGGGGATTTAGCTCAGTGGTGCCACTTCCTGCCTCTTAAACACAAGTTCCCAAGTTTAATTCTCAGTATAAATATTTTTTAATGAAAAAAGTTTTATTTTACTATCTGTCTATGATAGTTACTCTTCATTTTCATGTAGGGGAATAAGACTATTAAAGTGATAAACTTTTAGAAACAGTATACATCCAGATTCCTGTAGCCCCAGAATTTCATGGCAGTATGTAAATGATTCTTGAGATTTTCAAATGAATTAATTTTAATTTCTTCTCTCTGCTCTTGTAGTCCAGTTAGATAATTTCAGAATAGTCATAACAAGAAAAAATATTACCTGTGACTTAAAATTTTATTTTATTGCAGTGCATGTATTAATTCTGTTTTAATAAGAAGGATTTATCTTACTTCCAAAAATTTGAAGAAATTTTTCCACTTAAAAAAGGCATACTTCCTAATGTCTATTTTTACTGAAAGATACTCAAAGACTTTAAACAGGTTTGGAACCTGTAAAATATGCATGTTAGAATACATGAGTTTAAATAGAAATCTAAACAGGTAAAAGCAGAACATTGAAGTACTATCCAGCAAAATGTGAATTTCAACTGTTTATAACTGCTTGTGAATGCAGCAAGTGAAAAAAGAAGAAAAGCCTTAATATTTTAGATTCATTTTCATGATCCATTGGCCAGCTGCTATGAAGAGAATCACTAATGAAGCGTGCTTCTCTGTGCTGCTGGAATCCACAGCACGAGCCGTGCGGCACCTTATGGTCCTATTCTTTATTCGTTACTAACACCAAAAAGGTCCCTGCATTTTGAACACATTAAAATAAGATATGTACATATTATTCAGCTTTCTTTGAAAATCCCTGACAGCTAGCACACCATTTGTGAGACTGACAGCATTCAGTGAAGCATTGTTCTGTGAAATGGAGTACAGAATCACACAGTGTGAAGGAAAAATGTAAAATCAAAAGTTTTCCAGAAGCTATTATTTAGTAAGGCTTTTGTTAAGGAGTTAATACTGTAAAAGCTCACCTATAATTTTTGTTTCTTCTTCTGAGAAGAATTGGGCTCTGCAAACAGTCAGATTGTAGTGTTTGTTACATGTTTTTGATGTTCCCATCATTTATTAGTTTTGTGTTGCATTTTCTTGCATTGAAAATAAAACAACCCTCCCCCCAAAAAAACCTACTGTTTTTGACATTACAACTTACAGTTGAGTGTTGACAGGATACCAATGAAATTTCCTGACTATGTTCTCACAAGCATTAAAAATAAAATGCATCAATATACTTTTAAGTCCTGATGTATTAAACCTGAATAGCATTGTTTTAAGCCACTTACATGTTGCATGGATTGCTCACTTGGTTTGAAAAGTATAAACATGGAGCTCATTTTATATCTACCTTTCATTCTGGTCTTCAAACTAGGACTGTGTTTCAAATACGAAGAATTTGCTGAATCTCATCCATGGGATTCTAGCAGCCATTAGAAGTTGAAACTGTAATCTGTGTTTATCTACTAAAATATATAGTAACTCAGAATGTTTGACCTCAGGTAGTAAAGCTGCTAAATGTGCTTTCTTGCATTATTTAGCTTATTATATCACTGGATAGTTCTATGAATAATATAGTGTGCACATAAGGAAATTAGAGACATTATGGTAATACAGCAGGACATATTGCTGATTTAGAATGATAGTCAAAGCATTTGGCTGTATATTGTGGATAAAATAAAAATCACCATAATTTCCCTTCTTATATGAATGACAATTATTTAAATGCTTGTGCATATTTTTATCTCAGAATATCTCTTTTCAGTTTCCCCAGAAAATAGGGACGTAAGATATGATAAAAATTGAAGCATGTTCTATTGAGATATGTTCTTGGAAAGATTTCCAGGTTTGACTTACTGTGGGGTTAAACATCCATTATTACAGCAATACAGCATTGAATTGGTTTGATTTTCAGTTTAGGTGCTAAGATATAACTTTGAGTAAAAAGGTCAGGTCCTAGTCCCTATCAGTATTAGTCAAGGATATCAGCTACTCAGGGGAAAAGACATAGCCTTAGCTAACACAAATTTCTTCCCCTAAATGTAATTGCTAGAGAGGGTCTAAACTTTCACTGTCCAGCAAGTCAAAATCCACCTTTTTACATGAACATAACCATATTCAAAGTCCGCTTTTCAAAATGTTGCATTTTTATAATTAACCACACAAAACCTTAAATATTGGGTGTCAGAAAGTTTCATCCATTTTAAATAATGGTTTGCTGCTCTATTTGCTGTTGGTGATAATGATGGTTTATAAATAGATGTCTTTAAGTTTGTGGGCATTATTATATTATAGAATCAAATTTTATAGAAAGAAGTTTAAAATGTTTCAGTGGAGTTAAATGTGTTTTGCTGAAAGTAGACACTAATATGAAAAAATAAAGATGGGAAAATCTTGAAGAAATATAGAACTGAAAATGATTGAATATTGAAATGAACAAAAATATAAAAACATTCTGAAAATATAAAATCTCCCCAAAACTATGTCAGAATGTCACATTTATGTTTTGCAATATAATGTAATGGGATTATGTAAAACGATCTCCCCTCAAAATTGTTGTCAGCTACCTTTCTATCTTTATTGCCAAACTTTGCTAGGATAGACATTATAATTAACTTTCACTGTTAAGCAAATTGGAGTTTATTGAGATTAACTTAACTGGAGATTCATGAACGAGTATTAAAAAGACCATGCCACATACTCTCTTGACAAATTAGGACAGCCCCCCATGAGAGGAATTATCGGGAGCCAAATTGTGTGACATGCCCCACACTTCAGAGGCTGATATAACCTGCCTCAGAAGACAGAAAAGAGTGTGCAAAACTGGAAGGCTGAATACTTTCTGGCTTTGTGGAGAATTCACAGCATGATATTATGGCATGCAAGATATACCATGGCAAAATATCCCATGGCAAGATAACTGCTGATGGAATGGATGTATCTGAAACAGAGTGGTACCCAAATGTTCCCCATAAATCATTTATCTGATAATGTCCCTAATCTTGCCAGGGAGACTAGCATGGAAAAGGACTCAGGTGGAGGCTGGAAAGGTAAAAAGGCCCCCTCACCTGCCTGGTGTCCTTTACAGCTTTGCAAAGAATCACCCTAAGCTCTATATGTGAGCCAGCTCAAGAAAACTACTTCAGCTTACAAACTGAATAAAATATGGATGGAACTAAAGAAAAAAAAAAACTGCTAAGGACAGTTTAAAAAAATGTTAGCTCCTTATTAACCTAGGAAGCCATCTGGAGTTTGGGGAGGACCTATTCCATTTTCATACCCTTTATAAAAGTTTAACCTGTTCGCTATTTTTCAAAACATCTTCAACCATTACTGTTCCACCAATGATGCACGAAACCTTCCCCCTATTCATCTCCTTTTCTAACAAATTTGGTCACCCAGTTGTGCAGTCTGCCCACAAGAGGCACATTCTTCTCGGTCGCCTTGCACTTTGAATATCACCCCTGTTTCTCTTATTCCTCAGTGTTTCTCTCTCACTAGAATCTGAAGGTATGGTCAGCCTGTGGCAAGATATGAAATCACAAAACCACTGTGGTAGCAGAGAAAAATGCTTATCAGATAAACACACACACATACACACACACACGGAAAAGAAATGTTGCCTCCACAAGATAATGAAGCATACATGATAGTGAAGGAGAAACACACGGAAATATATTGATTTGATCACCTTCTACATGCCATATTTTGAGCTATATTTACTTTAAATAGCTCTATGATATTGAATACACATTATGTTTTAGACAAAGTATATAAAATGTCTTACCGCCATAGGAGCCAACATTTGGAAATAAGAGATTTTTCCTTTTTTAAATTTGAAGTATTTTTTTAATTTTAAAGGAATTGATTAGTATAAAATAAAGTTTTTAAAATAGAAAGCATTGTCTTGTTTTTTGTTTAAAAATACATAATAGTTGATAAAATGAGTTCTGTGTGTTCTAATTTTAGAGATACCATTCAATAAGCTATAAAAAGTAACTATGAGTTTAGAACTTTAAAAATTACAATTACAATTATAATTGATTGCATAATGACTTTTTTATCACTGGGATCATTTTATTTCTTTGGATTGGAACATAATTTGGAAGTGATTAAGCTGGTATCACTGTACTTCTTTGGAAAAAACACACTGTGCCTTTCTAGTGTGATATTTTTGAAATGCAAATTTAATTCTAATGAAACTTTTAGTATGAGTTTATCTGAGGCCTTTCCTGTGGCTTCTCCATGGCCTGAAATTTAGCAAAAAAGTTAAAGATAACTGTAATGCTAAAGAGTAAAGCTCAGAATTTAAAATCATGGGGGGAAAATATGCACTATTCCTGAAAGTTAAAGTTTGTCAAGAAAGTAGATCACACAATGAAATGTTAAATTAATTTTCACATATAATTCTAGAGGAATAGTTATAAGGGCTGAGAATGAAACAAGGAATTTATATGTAAATAATAATATGAGTATACAGAGAAAATTCTTCTACGCTGTGTTTTTCTAAAATTCTAAAGTGTTCAAACATTTTGCAAGGCTGAAGAAAAGTTGTAATAAATACTCACCCCTTACAATTAATATTATATCATACTTGATTTGTTATATCTTCCCATTTGTCTTTTTTATGATATATTTTAAATCTCATATGGAGATTTTCAAACTTTTAGTCAGTTCTCATGGTGGTAACCTAAGGGAATGTGAGGAAATGTTTTCATCAAGTAATCTTGACTCAAACAAACTATGATATTTAAAAAATTGTCGCATGAGAAATGGAAACAGAGACTTTGTAAATAGTGGAGAGGGAAGGGGTGCAGGGAGGGCAGAGAGGGAAGGGGTTTGGCGAAAGAAGGAAAATCAAGATCTGTCATGTAAAGGTACAAGATCCCAATGATAAATGTAATTGTACTGAGTGCTTAAAAGGTACAAGTTCCCAATGATGAATGCAATTATACTGTATACCGAAAATGTACCAATAAACTCAATAAAAGAAAAAAAAATACCAATAAACTCAATGAAAGAAAATAAAAACAATTTTTAAAAAAAAATCCTTTCAGTGATATAAACACATGCCTATATGCATTTTTATATATTTACACACATTCACACCTGGCATCTAAATTCTCTTTGTAGGATCTATATTTTTACATAGTTCTTACCATCTTCTAGTTTACTATCAAAATATAGATTCTTCCCTGGCCTGCGGCACACATTCGTAATCCCAGCACAGGAGAAAGTGAGGCCGGAGGATTGCTAGAAGTTCATGGCCGGCCTGGGCCACAGAGTGAGCTGTGTCTTCCACAGAGGAAGACATTTTCAAAGAAAAACATATTTATATATACAAAAGTTTTATAAAGAATATAGATGTATGTATACAAATGTTTTTGTGTTTTATTCTCTAATTTATTGAAAAGTCTTCAGGAGAATAGGGTTCCTAATAACCACTCCATATATATTAGATGCATTTTATTCTGTGAATCCTGTGCATATATAGTGACACAAAATATTTCATTGAAAATTATTCTCAAGGTTATAGATATGCAAGTTTCCATATACAGCTATATTACTTCAAGATACCTATATGCTTCTGCAAATTGATCCAGAAAATCCCTCAATAATATCTTCTATTAATTTTAAAGTTTTATTCAGTTTTCATGTTTTCTATCTTCCCTGAATCTCTGATTTCCAGCATATAGACCTAATTACAAATGCTTTCACACTGACATATCTCAGCCTTCTCTGTCATTTTCCCCAAACGTGTCATCTTCTGTTTGTTGATTTATCAATGATCTGTTGCTGTTTATATCATTTGTGTGTGTGCATCATCTTTTTTGCTGCTACTTCCATAATTATTATAGATATCAATGTGAATAAACTGCAGTATGTTAAATTTCTGTTTCATTCTATACCATTCTGAACAGACAAACATGTATTTCTGTATCTCTTGCCCCACAGCATCTTTCTCATTATAGTTGGTAGATCAACCAATTTTCAAGGCTTACTGTGGGAAGGGCAAAATGATAAGTAAAGTTTTCTGAGGGCCACAGAGCTTTATGCCAAGCCCTAAAATTTCCATAAAGCCAGCTGCCTAGGCTTTGATTCCAAGCTGTGCACTGCTTTGCAGCCTTGACAATCTGTTTATTTTGAGGAGGTCTCGGTTTTGACTTCATCTTGACATCAGTTGGCTGTTAGCTGAAAAATCTGCAATTGATATAGTGATACTGTCACTCCTGTTGACCTTTTAACAGGCTGGTGACAGAGAGTCATATTCCTTCGCTAGACTTTAGTTAACCAGAGACTCTGTGGGCCAGTTTAAATTGGAGATTTGGAAACATGAGCTAAAAACCTGACAAATAGGATTAAAACATTCAATGTGTGAAAACATGCTTGTTATTCTAGCAGATGACAGAGAAATTTCAGGTTGACTTACATAAGCTGTTTTTCAAAATATGAGAGCCAAATTCAGTAAAAAACATTGCATTTCTCCCTTAGACTTTCTTTGTGAGAATAACGCAAACTTCAGTTCTACAGAATACAATACACATCAAGCTAAAAACTCTCTTCATAAATATAAAATGCATGTAAGTTGGATATCATACATATAAACAAAAGGTTCTTAAATACTTCCTAAAAATATTTACAGATAAATGTCCTTAAATTGTTGAAGTATAAAATGGCCACAAAAGCAATAGTTTCAGAAATGCATATCGATTATATTATAATATGGATTCTTTGTATTCCACTAAGTAAATTATAATTACAATCATATTAAATGTTATTAAATTAAATTGTGTAAATTATATGAATTGACCACAAAATATTAAAAATATGAAAGTATTCTTTTTTATCTTCAAATTTTATATCCACATAGGGCTGGGGATTTAGTTCAGCAGCTTCACTCCTGCCTTTGAAACACAAGGCACTGATTTTGATTCTCAGTACAAAAAAAAAAAAAAGAAAAAGAAATTTAAATCCACATGTAACAGTGCTAATGATACGTATTTCATGTCTATCAAACACATTAGACTTTTAAATTTATGCAATTTTTCTAATTCATTCTCAGAAAATATGTATTCATGGCCTATATTTTGGATCGAATTTTCTTTTATTTCTCTGTAATTTTTTAATCATTCTCCAACACATGCTTGATTCATATCAATCCTTAATAGTAATTCCACCTCATCATTGTAATAAATCATTTTAATGATTATTTTTTATAATACTCCTGACATTCTTATTAAGCATTTAATAGCACAAATTAAGTAAATGGCAAATAATGATTTCATTTGTATTCACTGTAACTGTGCTATTCATAAGGCATTATTTTGGCATTTCTGTGACTCTAGCACTCCATTTCCATGGAAATTTATTTTTATTTTGTCTTTAATTGAGTCAACTTGACTCATTGTTCTAGATGATTTAGTTAGCTGAGTCCTGGCTCTCAGTATCCAAGAAATAATTCTAGTATAAACACAAGAGAAGTTAAACACTTTGAAAAAATATTTTGTTTAATGGGTATTAATTATTTAAAATAATTTAAATGTGGGAACGTGTCAGAATTTCTGCCTTATATTCAGAAAGAGTGTTGGTGGGGTCAGTAGTGAAAAAATAAATTTAAGTATGTTCTCTAGTTTGTTCAGTACAGTATGCTGTTCAGTTTGTGTGTGATTCACTATTTTCATGGACACTCTGTAATGATCATGTATATTAGAAGACTTGACTTTTCTTAAGGGATATTGGGAACATAGTGTCCTTCTGTCAGTGTGAACACAATTCTGACTTCAGTCCAGGAATGGAGCAGAATATAATTTGTAATAGTTTCAGTACAGCAAGTAGCCAATATTTATATCTGAATCAAC
>NW_022900913.1:20663005-20711304 GCF_012274545.1 Fukomys damarensis | reverse complement strand
GTTGTGTCGTGCTACTGAGGATTTGTTCATAAAGTCTTTTCCTATGCCAATGTCTTCAAGAGTTCTCCCTAACTTATCTTCCATCAAATTTAGTGAGGCTTTTTTAATATTTAGATCTTTAATCCACTTGGATTAATTGAGTGCTTTAAAGAGGTTATCTTGCCTCCAGTGAGGATGGTTGGCTCCTTTGTCAAAGATGAGGTAGCTGAATCTGTCTGGAGTTGTTTCTGTATCTTTCAATATATTTCACTGATTCTCAGATTTTTTTCATTACCAGGAGTACAGAAAAAAAGCAGTGGTAGCTCTTTTATTTTCAGACAAAGTAAATTTCATACCAAACTTGATTGAGAGACAAAGAAGGCCACTACATCCTTGCAAACTGAACAATTCAAGAGTAACAGATGACAATCATAAACATATATGCAACAAATATTATCGCCCCCAACTATATAAAACAAATATTAAGTAACATGAAAAACCAAGTAAGCACTAATACAATTGTAGTGGCAGATCTAAATACCCCACTATCACAAATAGACAGATTATCTAGGCAAAAAATCAACAATGAAATACTAGAATTAAACCAAGCTTTTGATCATATGACTTAATAGATGTCTATAGAGTGTTACACCCCACAAAATCAGAATATACATTCTTTTCAGCTACACATGGGTCATACTAGCTAATAGAACAGGTTTGAATAAATGCAAATAAATCAGAGTTTTTCCCTTGTACTATCAGAGCATAATGCAATCAAGCTGGAGACCAATAGCATAAGAAACTGTAGGAACTGCACGAACACATGGAAATTGAACAACACTCTCCTGAACAATCAATGGGTCACAGTGGAAATTAAAGAAGAAATTAGATAGTTTTTACAAATAATTGATAAAGCAATACAACATACAGGAATCTATGGGACACAATGAAAGCAATTCTACATGAAAAATTCATAGCAGTGAATGCCCATACTAGGAAAACAGAGTGAGCTCAAATAAACAACCCAATGATGAATCTTAGACTCCTGGAAAAAGATGAAAAAGAAAAACCCAAGGAGGAGAGGAAATTATAAAGATTAGAGCAGAAATCAATGTAATGGAAATGAAGAAAACAATAGAACCTTCTTTACAAACACAATCTGTCACTTCATGAGAGCATGAAGACTGTGTTCAGGTTAGCAGAGGAAATACTGGGCCATTGGTGTTTCTGACATGTTGTAAACATTCGCAGTGATTCTGAAAGAGACTGAGCCAGGGCCTTTCTCCTAATTGATAAATGATCTTCTACTTTAGCTTTTAGAGTTGTTTGAACCTATTTTTTTTGTTGTTTGTTTTTTTGAGACAGGCTCTCACTATGTAGATGAGATAGACCTGGAACTCACCATGCAGCCCAGGCTGGTCTCGATCTCACAGTGATCCTCCTGCCTCAGCTTCCAAGTGCCTGGATTATAGGCATGCACCACCATGCCCAGAAGAACCCTACTTCTTAAATAAACAATATAAAATAGGAAGAAATGGATCCATGATCCTTTTATGAATAAGCAAGGTGAATCAACTGTCTGGGAAAATAATCAATTATTTGACATTGCAAATGATGATTTCCTAAAGAGTATGTGTGAGACAACTTCAAATACTCATATACACTCTGGATTAAGTTAGAGTGGAATATCCTGATATTGCCACAAGAGCACTGAAGATCCTACTGTAATTCCCAACATCTTTGTGAAGTGGAATTTTCTGAAGTGAAAATATCTAAAATGAAATTATAGAGTAGACGGAACATAAAAAACACACTTCTGGGTTTGCTGACTCCTATCAACTCTAGATGAGACCATCTCATTTCAGGAACACAAAATTCAGGGCTCCCAGTGAGCCTGGACTATGATGAATTGTATAATTATTTCATTATTATTACAGCATAGTATTAATAAGAATAAAGTGCACTATAAATGTGATGTTCTCATTCAACCCGAAATTACCACAAGCCTAATATGTGGAAAGTGTGTGGACCCCACTCACTGGTGCCAAACATGTTAGGGGCCTCCTGCTTAGATTTAAGAATATACATATCTGGAATATATCCTTAAAATGAAATCTCCTACATAATCGCTACAGAGGTGGATTTTTGGCAGCAAAATGCTTTGTTATTCATTAATAAAGAGGAAGTAATCTGCTAAGGAAACCAAAGCAGTTCAGAAGGAGCAGACAAGGATACCCTGGCATCAGGGCAGAGTCTGAATAGTAAAATTTTGATTTCTTATGTGGAAGCTGCTTTATGTGTATCACACAAGCCTGGTAATATATCTAAACTTGATTCCCTTGCAATTTGATAAAAGGCAGACTATATTTAGATAATGATTCTCAAAGTAAAAGCATTCCATTTGAAATGACTGTGTATGTTTATAAGAATAATGAAAATTGTGATAAAATGAATGATAATTATTGGGTAGTTGCAATGTATAAGAAATTGTATTATACATTATACAAACAAAATCTCATTTATTCTCTAAATATTCCAATAGTCATATAATATAAAAACAGATTGAATCTGAGAAGAATTATACATTTTGCACAGTCTGTGAGTATTAAGAAAAGGCTGAATACAAGCCAAGTGTGTCTGTCCTTCATCCTCCATCTTTAAAAGTTTCATTCCAAGTCAATCTCATCTCAAAATTATTACTTTGAAACTTTTTGCAAAGCTTTGCAGTGAAAGCTCTTTATTTTTCATAAATAAGTAAAAATTAATATATTTCTGTTTTAATTATTCTGCATGTATTAAGTTTATGATTAAAATTTACATAAATTAACTAAAGTTAGATGCCAAGATATATCAAAACACATTTTTAGGCACTTACTAAGGAGTATTCAGAAGAATGTAATACAAGGATGATTAGGTGGATTTTGCTGCTTAGTTTTATATAATTATTTGCTGACTAACACGTTTGGAGTTGCATTCAGAAATATATTTTATTCTCTTGATCTTGAATTTTGCTTTCATTTACATATTTTAAAGCAGAATTAGGCTTTGTTATTAAAACATCCTATACAACAAAGAAATATTTTTAGGTTAGATTAGAATGCATGAATTCTGCAAGTTATAAAACTAGAATTATTTTCCTTGATGCATAGTGAAATTCTTCCTAGAATATTGAATAGTCCACATTAATTAGTACTCCTTTTTTTTCTTCAATCCTCTTAAAATCTTTCACAGTAATTTTAGATATTTATGGTATCTTAGGTAGTATTTTAGACTTTCCTTTGAAATTAGACTTATTGAATTTTCTGTCTATAAGAGACTTGCATTGAGGAAAATAAATGTTTTATTTAATGTTTATTTCTTACTAATTCTTTATTATAATTTATATCAGACTGTGGATATGAATATAAGAAACATGAGAGAATCAGGTCAAAGAAAGCGAATATAGTTTAGCCTTTGGTAAAACATGGAAACTAGCATCAGGTTTCACAAAATGTCACGAATTACTGATAATTTTTAAAATGTATTTTGATAGTATATCAATAGCATTGATAGTATGATTAAATTCTATTTTGTTGCATTTCAGGGTATAGATTTATAAGAAATAACACTTTAAAAATGTTTTAAAAATTATACAACTATTTTCATCCCAAATTTGGCTGTTATTACCCAATATAATTACATTTTGCTCATATGAAATATCCTGGAATAGCTAATATTCCAGACAAATGAGAAATAAGGAAATGATTTTCTGTAATTTGAGTAGTTCTTGCACAGTGAGGACATGAACATTAATATTTATATTTTCCTGAACTTTTAGATGTAGCCTTAAAAATACTGTAATATAATTAATTCTATAAGAATTTCCTGAATTGATAGATATCAAGAGCTATACCTCAAGATAGTCCAGAACTTATTCATGTTTTTCTTATATGGCTAGCATGAAGGAATTATTTGCATTCATTGGGAATAAAATTCTGATAAAACATTCTCAAAGATAGTTACTAAAATGGCATAGTCTACTTAAAAATGAATGGTAAGCCTCAATATGGGGAAATGAAGTATATTATTCTGAATTTTCAATATATGTCATAGTTTTTCTACCTTGAAACATAAGTATATTTTCCTGTCCAACAGGTGTCTAACTACAATCCAGTAAAGTTTGTAATTAAAGAAACAATATCAAAATGAAGAGTGTCAGAAATTAAATAGCAAACTAATAAATTTTTAATTTATCTTGCTAAACTAGTATTTTTTTGTTAAATTAAATACTTTATTGTTATTGACAAATAAGAATATATGTGACAAATAAGATTACACATATATTAGGTGTGCCATGTCATGTTTTGAGATGCATTACTTTGGAAAAAAATATTGTAACCAAACTAACATAGTCATCACATCACATACTTATAACAGTTATTAATTTCATATGCTTAGAAACACTTTACAACAGCATAAAACAAAAAACCCAAACAGAAAAACACTGTACTTAGCATCTTGCTCTTGGAGATGAATTATTACTGTAAGTAAATGCATTTCAAGGGGATTTTTCAATATGCTATTGCATGGCTATACTAACTGGCAATTAATGTTGAATAATTATAATACTTTACACAAATTATTCTAATTTAATATTACAAAGTCTTTATAAGTTCATTGTAAAACTACTTTATAGGTTGTTTACAAAGCTGGACACACAATTCACCACAAGTTCCAGCTATTCTACCTGTAGTTATTTACTCAGGAAAAGCCACCCACTGACCCCAGGGCCATGCAGCTGCTTGAAGCTTGCCTGCGAACACTGCCACCCCCTAGGCCTCCAAAGGGGAAAAGTGAGTGGCTTAGCAGCACAAGTGCCTGCAGTATCACCTCCTGCTGGCCTCTGGCCTCCTGGATGAGTTGGTACCTGGATTCATACCACAGAGGCACAGGAGGTGATAAAGGCCATTGTTCTGAGCTCAAGCACTGATTTTGCTTTAAACCACATGATTATAGCTAATAGATTAATAACTACCACAAATTGTCATTTTTGAAGCTATGCTTGATGTTATTATGTTGCTGATTGTATTACTTGGGATAAGGGCTGTGATTGAGTCAATCAGTTGTCCATCCTGGTATAATGAACATGAGATGGCCTCAGAGTCATTAGGGACTCAAAAACTAAAGACAAGCTTTAACAGGAAGATCAAAGTATTAACCCAGGAAATAAACCATGAGAGTACCAACAACAGAAATAAAAATGAGAAGATATTCAAGGAAAGCACAGGAATAGACACAGGCTGATGCCAGTTCCTCAAAGGCAAATTCTGTGGGAAATGAGGTGGAAAAGTCTCATAATCAACCACCTTGACACCCTGAACAGATAGCACAGGAAGTAACAAAACAGATTAATGTGGCTCTAGAAAAATTCAAAACAGAAATAATTTCTGAGATAATTAAGGAGATGGTGAGAAAAATAAAATACATAATTAAAGACTCTAGAATAGAAACATTAAAAACAATACATGAGTTCAAGACCCTGGTAGAAGCCAGGAATATCCAGCACATGAAATAAATGGAAATCATAAATATCCAACATAGGAAAGAAATGGAATTCATGAAACAGATCCAAACAAATTTCCAGGAGACTGAAAAATCTCTTGAAAATATACATAAGGGATTGAGCCAGCAGAAAAGACAGAAAACAGGATGGTGGTCAATAACCATGAAAAGAGGAATGTGTTAAAAAAACAAAAACAAGCAAAAAACAAGGGAACAGGAGAAATCAATTGAACAGCTCCTAAATGATACAAAGAGGAATAAAATAAGACTGATAGGAGTTCATGAAAAAGCAGTAGAAAGTACAAGTGACATATAAAAACTGTTCACAGAATTAATGATGGAAAACTTCCCAAACAGAGCAAAAGAATTTGACACACAGATAAGTGAGGCTTATAGTAGTCCAACTAGCCATAATTGCAAAAAATCTACACCTAGACATGAAACAATCAAGATCCCACAAAACCAACAGAAGAACAAAATACTACAAGCAGTTAGAGAAGAAAGAGAGAGAAAAAAAAACACAACAACAAATTACATTCAAAGGAAAGCCCATCACAATCACAGCAGGCTTTTCAACAGAAACTCTCAAGCTAAGGAGAGCCTGGAGTGAGGTATTTCAAGCTCTAAAAGAAGACAATCTCCCACATAGACTGATGTATCCTGCAAAAACTGTCTTTCAAAATTGATGGGGAAATAAGATACTTCTGTGACTTTCTGTGACAAAGAACACCAGAGAAACTTCATGAATACCAAACCTGCACTTCAGAAAATTCTAAGTAATATCTTAGAAAAAGACAATGAAGGCCACACCTTCAAAAGGTCCAATAGACCAAATCCAGCAGAGAAGACAAGAAATAAAAGGGAGAGGGAGAAATTATAAAAAGGGCCAACAACAGAAATTATAAAAAGGGCCAATAACATGATGATGATAAGTCAATACATATCAGTTGTAATGATCAATGTTTATGGCCTCAGCTTATGAATCAAAATAAATAGACTGGGGTAATGGATTAAGAAGCAAAATCCAACAATATACTGTATACAAGAAATGCACCTAGTTCAAAAAGAAACTCATACACTGAAAGTAAAAGGATGTAAAACACATAACAGGAACCCAGAAAAAAGCAGGGATAGCTATCTTAAATGCAGAGAAGGTAAATTTCAAACCAAAACTAATTAAGAGAGACAAAGAAGGTCACTACATCCTTGTAAAGGGAACAATCCAAGGGGAAGAGATGAGAATCATAAATATATAAGTACCAAATACTAATGCTCCCAACTCTGCAAACAAAGATTAAGGGACATGAAACACCGAATAAACACTAATACAATTGTAGTGTGGAAACTAAATACCCCACTGTCACAAATAGAGAGATTATCTAAACAAAAAGTCAACAACAAAATTCTAGAAATGGATGAAACTTTTGGACAAATGGACTTAATAGATGTCTACACAGTGTTACACTCCACAAAATCAGAACATACTTTCTTTTTGGCTGCACATGAGTTATTCTCAAAAATGGACCACATAGCCTATAGAGCATGTTTAAGTAAATGTAAAAGAGTTGAAGTTATCCTATGTATATTATCAGGTCATAGTCAATAACAAAAGAAACTACAAGTAGTTCACATACATGTGGAAAATATATACCATTCTCCTGAACAACCAATGGGTCACAGAGGAAATTAAAGAAGAAATTAGACAGTTTTACACATAAATGATAATGCCAATACAACATGCATGAATCTATGGGACACATGAAAGCAGTTTGATGAGGGAAATTTATAGCTGTGAAAGACCACACTAAGAAAACATAGTGACTTCAAATAAACAACTTAATGCTGAATCTTAAGGTCCTAGAAAAAGAAGAGGAAGAGAAAGAAACCCAAAGCTCAAAAAAAGGAGAAATTTACAAAGATTAGAGTAGAAATCAAGGCAATGGAGACTAAGAAAATGATACAAAAAAGTTAACAAATTGAAGAGTTAATTTTTGAAAGAATAAATAAAATTGATAAAATGAGCCATCCTTATTTAAAAAAAAAAGGAAAGAAAAGGCTCAAATCCATGCAATTAGGACTGAAGTCACAACTGATCCAGCAGAAATCCAGAGGATAATCAATTCCTAATTTGAGAAACTATACTCTAATAAAATAGAAAATACAGAAGAAATGGTCAGATTTCTATGTAAATATGAATTACCAAAGTTGAATGAAGATGTAAAAATTCTAAACACCCCAAATACAATCAGTGAAATTGAAAATGTAATTAAAATTACCAACAAACCAAAGCCAAGGTCCTTCTAGCTTCAGTGATGAATTGTAGAAGATATTACAGAAGAACTACTGCCACTACTCTTAAACTTTTCACTGAAATTGAAAGGGAAGCAATACTTCCAAATTCATTCCTGGAAGCATGTGTTACTTTGATTCCCTAATCAGGGAAGGACCCAACCAAGAAAGAGAACTGCAGGCCAATCTCCCTAATGAACATAGATGCCAACATCCTCAATAAGATACCGGCAAACAGAATACAGAGTGTCATCAAGAAGATCATACACCCTGACCAATTCGGATTTATCCCAGTGATGCAAAGATGATACAACATATGTAAATAAATAAAATAGTTTATTAACAGAATCAAGGACAAAAACCATATAATCATCTCTATCGATAGAGAGAAAGCATTTGACAAAATTCAACACCCATTCATGATAAAATCCCTACAGATAATTCTAATAGATGGATTTATATCAACTTTATATCCATGAAAAACCAACAGCCAACACCATATTAAGTAGTCTAAAACACTAAAATAGTGAATGAGACAAGGATGTCCACTGTCACCACTCCTGCTCAATATAGTTCTGGAAACATTAGCCATAGCAATTAGAAAAGAGAAAGAAATAAAAGCAATAAATATAGGAAAGGAAGAAGTTAAAATGTCATATTTGCTGATGATATGATACTCTATATCGAAGAACCAAAAAGGTACACCAAAGACTTCTAGACTTAATTGATAGATTCAGTAGAGTAGTTGGTTACAAGGCAAACACTCAAAAATCAATAGTCTTCTTGTACACCTATTGCAGAATCAGTCAGAGAGAAATTAGGGAAACAGTCCCTTTCACAATAGCATCCAAAAAGTGAAATATCTAGAAATTAATCTAATGAGGAAGAAAAAGACCTCTACACTGAAAATTACAAAACTCTGAAAAAAGAGACTAAAGACTATATAAGAAAATAGAAAGTCATCCCTTGTTACTGGGTAGGAAGAACCAACACAGCAAAATGGCCATTCTTCCAAAACTGCTATATAGAGTCAAAGCAATCCAATTGAAATATCAACAATGTATTTCACAGAACTAGAGAAAACAAACAAACAAAAAAAAATCATTTGGAATCAGAAGAGACCTAGAGTAGCAAAAGGAATTCTAGGTAATAGAGACATGGCAGAGGGTATCAAAATCCCCAATTTGCAACTATAGTACAAATCCACGGTGATAAAAACAGTATGGCACTGCAAAGAAACAGACCCAAGGATCAGTGGAATAGATTCAAAGATTCAGAAACAACTCCAGACATACTCAGCTACCTCATATTTGACAAAGGAGCTAATCATCCTTACTGGAGGCAAGATAGCCTCTTCAATAAATGGTGTTGGAAAAACTGGATCTCAACCTGCCAAAGATTAAAACTGGACCCTTACCTTTTACCATGCACTAAACTAAAATACAACTGGATTAAATATCTAAATATTAAAAAAAAAGAGTCAATAAATCTGATGGAAGATAAGTTAGGCAGAAATCTTGAAGATATTGGCATAGGAAAAGACTTTATGAACAAATCCTCAGTAGCATGGGAACTATCAGAAAGAATCAACAACTGGGATCTCATCTTTTTAAAAAGCTTCTGCGCTGTAAGAGAAACCATCAAAAGAACTACGAGACAACATACAATGTGGGAAAAAATTTACCAGCTGTTCCTCAGATGAAGGTCTACTATGTAGAAAATATAAAGAACTCAAAGAAATTCAGACCCCTCCAAATTAAAAAAAAAAAAAAGTTCAAAATGGGCATCCAAAATGAAAGAGATATTTCTCAAAGTAGTAAGAGCAGCAAATAAACAGATGAAAAAATGTTCAACATTACTGGACATTGAAGAGATACAATTAAAAACAACACATATTCCACCTCGCCCAAGAAATAATGGCTGCTATCAAGAAATCAACCAATAATCAAGAATCAACAAATTTCTTTGAGTTATTTATATATTCTACATAGTAAACCTTTATCTGAGGAACAGCTGGTAATTTTTTTCCCCACATTGTAGGTTGTCTCTTAGCTCTTTTGGTGGTTTCTCTTGCAGCACAGAATGTTGGTGTGGTTGTGGGGTGAAAGGAATCCTTTTCCATTTTTGGTGGGAGTGCAGACTGGTGCAACCACTGTGGAAATCAATATGAAGATACCTCAAACAACTAGGATTAGAAGTCACATTTGACTCTGCAATCCCTCAGCTGGGTATCTTTCCAAAAGAATTAAAATAATCATACCACAGTGATGTATGCTCACCCATGTTTATAGCAGCACAATTTGTAATAACTAAAACTTGGAACCAGTCTGATAGCCCATAAACTGGAGACTGTATAAAGAAGATGTTTATATATATGATGGAGTACTACTCAGCGATATAAAAAATTATAAACTAGAGATATTCATAGATAAGTGCACATTGAAGACATACTGTTAAGTGATATTAATAGGACACATGTGTAAATACTGAATAGTTTCTCTGGTGTGATAAACTAAAAGTGTAAATAAGAATCAAAATGTATAATTGATATTGTGTAAAAAGAAAAAAGTCTAAAGTTATAGGGGAAGTGGGGGAGTAGGGGTAAGTTATGAAAGGAACAGAAAAAAAATAAAAGAAAAGGAAAAAAATGGACAAAGTCTTTGTAAACAGGGAAAGGTGGAGGGTGTGAATGGAGACCAGGGGAATGGGTAAAAATAAGAACCAAGACCTGTCAATGTCACGTAAAGACACAAGATCCCAATGATGAATGTAACTGTATTGTATAGCTAAAATATACCAATAAAGAAAAAAAAAAAAGAAAAATGATCTACTTCCACTCAAAATTCTGTAGACAATTAGTGATAGCAGCATTATCGTATTCATCATACTGTATTATCATATTAATCCCATTTCAAAACGGAAAACACCATGAATGTCCAAACACAAATAAATACATAAAAGTGCATTCTGCATGTATTTGCATACAATGATTGATATTATTAAGAAAAATCATTTTTCACATGCTTTGTTCAAATTTTCCCTCATCTATTGAAATGTCTGTATTTGCAACTGTTACGTTTTGGAGCTAGTGTGAGGTAATCGTTGAGGTTAAGTGTAGGACTCGAGGCCACCACGCTGCCCCACTCTGTGGTTCAGGTTTTGGCTCCATAGCTATGTAGAGGGGGAAGAGCGATTCTACATGCTATCCATTTGAGGAATTGTCCTTTTAGGTGTTTAGGTCCATTGTCAGAAAATACAAAACAGAAATAATTGGTAAAAACTGATTATTTGAATTTTAAGTTAAATGAACTAAAAAACTTATTTAGCAAGAGATCAGTACAAACTTCTCCAACTGATGCTAACAGTAAAATAAGTGGGTAATCATTTTAATGCTATAAAAATTTGTGTATTAAATATGATTTAATCCATTAATTCCTGTTAGGTTTTCTCCTTCTCTCTCTTAGTCTCTTTCTTTTTGTTTTTTTCTTTTCTTTCTCTCTCTTCCATGCTGGGGCTGAAATGCAGGACTCTGCAGGTGGCCCATGGTAGGCTGCTTTCTGCCCACTGAAGTATATCTCTTTTCTCATCCAGACATTTCAGTAGGTAGGGTGCTTTTATATTTTTTATGTTGATCAAAAGAATAGTCTTTGAGAAAGAAGCTAAATTAAAATTAAAAATCATAAATAAGATAGTTTTATTAACTCCCAAATAGTTCGGCATTGGGAAAACACTCCAGTTTAAGCAAAATAATTTTATATGACATTACTTCTTCTTGATATCTTTTCCTGTAGTAAAGCATTTTGACAGTGACATGTAATTCAAAAAAATGATGAGCAAAATTACCAAACTACATTTGAATCTTTATAAAAACTTGAATTATTTATAGTGCTCTGATGGAAAAATATGAATTTAGATCTGGACCAGTAATAATAGTTTAGAAAAACAGAAAGTTAGAAACTATGTCTCACGAACCTGGACTCTATTAGAACAACATTTACACATTTACTCTTATGTTCTTGCCACGTAAGAGTTTCTATCATACAGCATGTGGTTAATGAGTATCTGATAATTGCCATGTCATACGATTTTGTGTTTTGCTAGATATGAGATATATATTTTAAACTTTTGATTAGGAGATGAGTTTTCTCAGAGAAAGAGAGAGACAGGAGAAAGAGAAATAGAAAAAGGGAGGGAGAGCCGGAGGTAGATAAGTGACTACAGTGGTAAAAGAGTGGTTTTTTTAATGAATTACGATTTCAGAATATCCAGGCTCAAAACTCTACTTTTGATTAGGAGATGAGTTTTCTCAGAGAAAGAGAGAGACAGGAGAAAGAGAAATAGAAAAGGGAGGGAGAGCCGGAGGTAGATAAGTGACTACAGTGGTAAAAGAGTGTTTTTTTTAATGAATTACGATTTCAGAATATCCAGGCTCAAAACTATGCTCTACCATTTGCTCACTGTATGATCCTGCACAAGATGCTAATCTCTATATACAGTAACGAGGAGAAAACTGGAGGGGGGGAGTTTCTAGTTGCCATACTGTATTTGAACTGATCATCTGTGGCATTTCTATTCAGTGATCAAGACAAAGCACCAGTATGATAAATGGACCCTGCTTAGCTCATTTGTGAAACGGACAGCGAAATGTCTGCCTACTTCCTTTAATCTGATCCTGTATGCTAAGTGACCCCACTTATTCCAAGTTTTGAAACATTTTGTAAATTGATCAGAAGTTAATCTCTTACAATGCATTTTAAAAGTAAATGACAGCCAGCCATTGTGACACATATCTGTACCATTGGAGCTCTGAGAGCCTAAGGCCAGAGCATCACAAGTTTGAGTCCAGTCTGAAGATTACTTATTTAGGGACATTCTGTCTTAAAACAAACAAATAAACAACAAAGACTGGGGAGATTTAAAGAAAGAAATGCCTTGAAGGTTTACATATACAACAATTTGAAAATATTCACTTATTCTTTGTTATTTTGTATTAGTAAAAATAATCTCCTTGAAAGCTTTTTAAAATCAGTCCAATGAGATTACTTGCTATCATTCTTTAGAACCTATAGTAATAATATAATAAGCAGATTCATTCATAGAATTTTAATGTTTTAGAAATTAGTGATATCTAAGACTGTCATATGAATGAAGGCAAGAAGATACAATATTATCAAATGAAAATAAGAAAACTATGAAAAGATGATTTTTTCAATAAAGTGGCATAGCTTTAAAGTCCACATTAGAAATTATGAATATACATAGTATTTGGGTTTATGTCATAGTAATTTTTCAGGATAGGAAGCTTGCCACTAGTTATTCTTATTCATTTATTTGTTTGGATTCACCTTGTCCATGAAAAATCACACATTGGTTTCAGGATTTTCTCTGCTGAGTGAACATAGTAAACCCAATCCCGAAGTTGTTCAAGTGGAAAGTAATTGTTAATATCATCCAAATGGGAATGTGAAGCTGAAATTGGTGATATACAAACAGTGTTAGTTCTCACTTCCAATGCAGAAATATTATTTAAGGATCTCTGAAGAGTTCTTTTACAGAAGTAGTAACATGGCTTTCAGTTGTATAAATTGACTATCTTTTACTAAGAAAATATAGCTGGCCATTAAGGTAGGTGAAAAAGTGAATTCATTCTGCAGTTCAATGAGAAATTCAAGCAGTAGGATATGGCTTTGGTTTATTAACACTTTAATTTTTTAATATAATTTATAGTCTATTGACTTTCAAAAATATTTATAAAAATTTAGTAATTTTGCATGATTCTCCAAAAAACTATTCTAATTGCCTGGCATGGTGGTGCATGCCTGTAATCCCAGCACTCGGGAGGCTGAGGCAGGAGGATCGCTGTGAGTTTAAGACCAGCCTGGGCTACATAGTGAGCTCCAGGTCAGTGTGAACTACATAGTGAGACTCTGTCTCAAAAAACAAAACAAAACAAACAAAAAATGTCTATTCCATTTTAACTACTTACTATGTTTTCAAGAAACATATACAATATGATGACATCTTTGTGGAATCATTAAACTTTTACATATGACCCTGTAAAGATACCTTTTGTTCCTCAACATGGAAAACAAAATTTCAATACAAAAGAGGAAATATGCAGCTATTTTTATCTTTCTGGAATATTTCCATCTCTGTGCATTATTTTATTCTTTGAATACTGTGCAATTATTTAAGATCATGATTGTATATGAAAATGCTCAAAGCCTGGTATAGTGAGGGGTGCACACACATAATCTCAGCTCTGGAGAGCCTGAAGAAGGAGGATCATCACAAGTTCAAGGCCAGCCTGCACTACAAAATGAGACTCTGTCTCAAAACAAGACAAAACGAAACAAAACTCCTCAGATATTAACCAAAGGAGGACAGAGTAATGCTGTAAATTTGTTACAGATTACAAAAGATATCAGAACAGAAAAACATACTTCCATGATTGGAAAAGTACAAAGTTCCCAAATGGGTTAAGAATATTTTAATATTTTTGTTTTTTCTTTTGCTTTATTTGTCTCTGTTTGCAGTACATGATATTGTAGTTAAGAGTAAATATGTTTTACATAAATAGAGTTGGTCTACTTTCTTATTTTTTTTTGAATTCTTACTACCAACCACTTTTCCTAAGGACCATAGTTATTCTATGCTGTTTCTTTATGAACACAAGTGAGATAGTAGTATCATAATGATATCATGGAATTATTACAAGGGTTGTATGAAATAATTATCTGAATTAAATAAAATTATAATGGACAAGTCCAGAGAAATCAAGAGTTCATAATGACAAAGATCTTTCATAGCTGTATTTGCTTTGCAACGACTCATATTCATTTCCTTAAACAGAAGAAATATCCTCACTATCAAGTTAATTTACTTTTATAGAATTAATTGATAATCACTGACTCACAATGTAAAAAAAAAAGTGGTGTTAAAAATAGTAGGAATGGGCCAGGGATTTAGCTCAGTGGTTCCACTGCCTGCCCTGTGAGCACAAGAACCTGAGTTTGATGCCCGGTACTATAAAAAAAAAAAGTCAGACTGACAAGTTAGAGACATGGCTGATTGAAAATAGATGCCAAGTATGAATATACAGTAGGTGAGAAGTATTAGAAAATGTTATTTGAATATCAACACTACAGAAGACTAACCATGTGCAAGAAATAAGTGCATCACCCATCCATAATGGGCACAGATGGCAGATATGTTGAGTCCCATTGAAAATGTGCCCTTTGAAACTATAATGTTATTTATTTCTTCTCCTAGTGATTATGCTTTATTTTTACTGGGGTTGTAGTTGGGTTTTGTTGTCATAGTACGGTACATATTACTCAACATGGTAGCTATCAGTTTTGAATTAAATTAATACAGAATTACTTTTATTATCGCTGAATAGACTGGCATTGTTCAATTAATAATTTGACTACATTGCAGAAAGTTCTTCATTATTTCATAATGCAGTTATTTTTATATGGGTTTTTCTTAAAAATCAGTTTGTTTTTCTCATTTTAAATTTTTTTTTATTTAATAAAATATTGATGGTGAATTTTTGAAAATCTTTACATTCAGTAGAAAAACTTGGTGAACTTTTAATTAAAAAGCCAAACAATATATATTATAGACTTGTGAAATACAAGTTCCACATCTCAAATATTCAACTCTGCTCTCCCAGATGCAACATATTTACATAAAATATATATGAATTAGAGTGTCCATACTACAATAAAAATGTGTGAATGAAAACTTTTTGGTAGCTAGGATTTGCCCCATGGGCCACATGTTACTAAATCCCTGTTTCAGAGTATGATTTCCCTACAAACAGGAATATCTATGAAAAAAGGCCTGTATTGGTCAAGGTTTTCCAGAGTGAGAAAACTGATAGGATACACATGAAAATTCATGTGACGCTTTATTATGGAATTGGTTTGCACAATACCAGTGATCAAGACGTCTCACAACTTGCCACGTGTAAGATGAAGAACTAACAAAACTTTTAGTAAAATTATGGACAGCCTAAATACTCGAAGTCCAGGAAAGCCAGGCACTTATGGTGGTGAAGTACTGATGTCAGAGGGTAGGATAAGATAGACATCTCAGCTCTAGACCAAAGAGGAAACTTATCCTTTCTCCACCTTTCTGTGGACTGATGCCTTCAGTTGTTCAGAAGGTGAATGTCCCTAGTGTTGGGGGCATATCTTCTTTATCCACCCAACTAATTAAAATGCTAGTCTCTAAACCTCCTCAGAGATACGTACACACAAAACAATGTTTTAACAAGTATATGAGTGTCTCTTACCCCATTTAAATTGACACATAAAATGAAACGTTGCAATGCCATATTTGTTTTATTAATCATGGTTTAAGTGGTGCCAAATTTCCTGACAGTATCAATTTGATATTTACACGATGAAAGAATAAAAGCACATTTTATATTGATGAATATTTTTTAGATGTAATTATTTTCTATGTCCTACCTTCAGAATAGCCTAAACTCCTTTAAAGTGATTCTGCTTATTAGAAGCCAATAATTACTACTCATTCTTCAGTGAGTACAGTGATTTCATATTAATCCATAAATAAGCTATCTAATTATCTGCATATATTGTTAATAGATTTTACAATTGAGTTTGAAATATATAACATAGAAAGAAAAATAGATAATACTCTCACTATGTAATTTTAATGTTTATGTTTAATGATGATAATGGTGTGTAAGGTAATATGATAGAAAAATGTTTTTAGCAAATGTATACATATTGTCTATGAAAATTTCTCATGGCTTTGAAATAGATATTCTCACTTACAATTACAATCCTGAGATTTCCCAAGAAATTTCTTTGTGTAAGTGCACAATTTCTTCTAAAACTCAGTTTATTTCATGTTAAATTAAGCCTTTCATAATTTCTGAATAAAATTATTTAGTGGCATAATCATTTCAGTAAATTATAAACTGTTTTAAAAATCGAATTATAGCATTAATATTGGTATTTCATTTCAGCCAGCAAATATTTCTTATTCTAAGGAAAATATACAAATTTTTGGTATCATACAAGGCTAATATCTCTTTAAAAATCACATGGGAAATACTATTATTTAGCCCTTGGAGAGAGAGAAAGAGAGAGAGAGAGAGAGGGATTTGAAATAAAGTAAGAGGGATTTGAGAAGCTTACTATTTGAAAGAAGCTTACTTGTGTGACCTAATAATCATTTTTATATAGATAATTACAAATAAATTATCTAGAAATGTTTTTCTCAAGATATATTTATGGAATATAATTTCATTTATTAACATGCATATGTTTGAAAAAATCAGTACATAAATAACCAGTTTTCTTTCAAGTAAAATTATCCTCAGTAAATTACCTTTCAGAAACAGAAGTTTTTTAGAAAACTATATAATAAAAATTTACACTAGAAAGTCCGTAATGCTTATATTTGTGCACAATCTGGGACATTGAAGCAGCTCCAAGTCTGAAAATTTACACAACTTCTTTGTATATTATAAAATTTAACATAATTATTGGTGTCATAATTTTACTATGAGAAAGGAATATAAATCATAATCAAAATACTATATGCATCAACCACTCAATATCCAAACAAATATCTTAGTGGCCTTCATTAATGGCAATAGGGATCAAATATTTTAAGCAAATTACTCAATTACAGTGAGCTTATTAGTTATTTTCTAAATTTCTTTTCATAGTAACAAATTTAAATCCACGGCAAAATAAAAACTATATTTTTACTTTACATTATTAATGAATAAAGGCTTAAAAAGCTAATGAGGGAAAACATAAAACTTTACATTAATCTACTGATCCTCATTTCCTTATATTTTGATAAAACATTCTCCTTAAATTAACACCACAAGTAACATTGCCATTCTATTCATTAATGTGGCTTCCAACCCAAAGCTCGAGCTCTGATCTTAGGTGTCAGTTCTAGTTTCATATTTCTGGAGCAATTTATATAGTTTCCATTCGTGTCCTGTTATTCCCTCAAAATATATTATTTAGAGATTGACATTCTATTTTCCTTTCTTTGTTTCATTATTTCTGTAACCAAGTGAATGTCTAGAAAGATTAAATTATCCTTTAGCAAAAAGTCAACTAATAATCATCTATTTTGGGCGTCAGCTAGCATATTAGGCCCACCAATCTATAAGCCCAACTCTAATTCCCCCAACTGCTTAAAATGGACACCCATTTATATTTCCATGGGAATAAACGGAAGGATGAATACTGCTAAATCTATGGCACATAATATGAGAGTCCACCCTACCAACCCCTTCAGGGTACTGGGGACACATGATCAAGTGTTTGATGTCTAATAGTCAACAGAAAGAAGCCAGGAGATATTTATCAAATAAAGAGTTAAAAAGTCATATAATTCACATAATGCTTTGCCATAGGTACCATGACTTTGCTTGAGACTTCAAAGAAACTACAATGTAATTCCGTCATTGGTTGTTTCTAAAGGTTCCTCATTGCAGTGATTTCTACTTCTAACATCCTGACAGAGTCTGCCAAAGTGTGTGATCTACATATATCATGGTAGCTTACATCACGGCTGATCTATAAAGCATTCTATGCTATCCAGTTTATGGGCTGAAGAGTATTCCTAGGCATAGCACACATTTCTGTTAGAAACTAAGGAGCTCCACCAACTATTGTGCTCCCTTGTTTGTATTAGGTTATGCAAGAAATATCAATTTGTCCTTTACTTTGAAGATGTCTTAGCATGGGTTCCAGAACCTTATAGATGTAGCAGGTTTGTGAACTTTGAAATATTTACCTCTCTCCACTGGAGCACACATGTTTTATTATCCTTCTTATTTGTATACCATGACCAATACCTGATTTTTAGTACATCCTATTTATCAACCTAATGTCACCAAATTAATCCAGCAAGGTGATTGTAGGGACTCTGGACAGTCCTGATGGATTTGGACTGTGGTACAATTTGAAATCAGGAGCGTTGCATAGCTGTGGGGAAAAGTAAAGGAGTGATGCTAACTAATCGACAAGAATGAAAACCATTTCTCATCCCCTTTACTGAATGGAACAGAATAGAACATATTTGTCAAGTCTACAGTCTCATAACATGGAGCTAAGCCCTTTTAATCTGTATTAATAATAAAGCCACATCCATCACAGCGCTGTGATCAGGATTACTGAGCAGTTAGCTTACTGTAGTCTGCAGTTACTCTCCAGGATGCGTCTGATTGTAGAGCAGCCAAGGTGTTGAGTTAATGAAGATACAGTAGAGAATATCAGCCCTGCATTCTTTATATTTTAAATAAATTACTTACTGGTACTTGCCAGAAAGAGTTTGAAGACTTAGCATTTCCTTTCAGAGACAGCAATATGTGCCAAATGTGGTTGAGAAAGAGAAGATTTTTATTCATGAAGAGTACCAGATAAAGTGGCTTTGCATACCTATTTTCAGACTGAAATAACACACAGATCATTTTGAGCGGGCCTGCAATCTTCCACCCCCTTTGACTGCCCTTTCGAAGCTATCATAACTTCAGTCCTCCGAATTCTGGCTGGTAACAATATTGCCTCAAATTCTTCGGGTCTTAAAACAATCTCCATATCTATTAATGAATGATAACCTGTTCTACCCTACATACCAGCTAGGAATTTTGAACTGTGATATCTTTTTTCCTTTGTTCTTCCCAAACCATTTCTAGCTTGATCCTACTTGGATTTAATATTAGGTGGTCTTAAACCCAGGGAAATTCCACATGCTAGGAGCAAAGGTAAGAGAACCAAAAGATTCATCAAGAAAAGTCAATCTCTTCAGTATTCTTTGACATGAAAGGGATACTTATTTTATAAGTGAAGGGAGAGCTTCCTCTCAAGGTATAGCATATTCAAGGAATTGATAGATTCGTAATCCTACTGTAATCTACCTCTTGTATCCATCTCATTTTCAATCATCTCAGATCTTCTCTATCAGGGGGCTTATTAGCATAACAAACACACCTTCCCTGATAATTCGATAATCACTGAGGTTTATAAATATGGCTCTCAAATTCTGAGTATGTCTCTCAGTTTTGTCACTTTGACTATGGAAGGCTAAATGTAATGAACTACAAAAGCATATGTTCATCTCTTAAAAGTCAATTTTTCTATTTGATAACAACTCTCAATTACTTCTTGTCTCTCTGAAAATGATGGAGAAACTAGAAAACTCCGAGTTGTTTGTAAGCATTCTCTCCATCTCTTTAAAATGCTTTTAAAACTATAGTGGCAATGATAGTTCTCATTGGAAAAAAAAAATAAAACAATTTTCAAACCACAGAATGAAGAACTTTTAATTTGGGGACTACTACCTTGTGCTAGGAAGTAACTGCACCTTACATTCCACTTTAACCATTTGTCAAGTGATCCAGTCTGTCGTATTGACTGACTCCTCTGACTACTTCTGATATGATTCCTGTATCAGCTTGGATCTTTCAGACCAAAATAAAATTAGAAGTACAAACGATATATCATGAACTAAGCCCATGTTCCATAAAGTGGAAAAAAATGAGTCTAGACAAGGAAAGTTTTCAGACAGTGATGCAGGGCTGATGCCTATGAGAAGAGAGGACTAGTGAGAGCACAGCAGATGGAATGTTTCCTTAGGAAGAGGACCAGCATCTGCCACAGTTAGGAGAGTCTTGGCCTCACAAAGAGGAGTTTCCGAGCAAATATTAGCCATTAAAAGAGAAGGACGTGAGATAGAAATTAGCCCTGCCAAGAACCTAGTATATTTATTTAATTTTGTGAACTCTTTGAGGAGCACTTGATATAATGCTATAGTTTATATCACAGGAAATGTAACTGGAAAATAACATGTATCTGCAATCTCTATATCTGGTTCCTTTCTGAAAGGTGGTCTTGGTAGATCACATCCATGCCTGTCATATGTTTTGTATCATCAAGAAGGAATATTTTGTTTGATTGTATTTAGCATAGCTTGTAATTATTTTTCTTTCTGTCTTTCTTTTTTTCTTCCTTGGTACTAGAGATCGAACTCGTGACCTTGCACTTGCGAAGCAGGAGGCTGAACCACTAAGTTAAATCCCCTGCCGTATTTTTCTTCCATTTATTTGACACATTTCAGCACCTACTTCATTTAGAGTACCTATTTTGTGTCCAGAATTAGAATTAAGTAATGGCCACGTATGGCTCCTCCATGATAGACTAATCACACACTATGTAAGAAAGAGATAGAGAAGAATATACACAGAAAGGCACTATTTAAAGAATAAGTTATGAAAGTTACCAGATGAGCCTGGTTAATTGTATGAAAACAAAGTTATTACTTCAATTGTAGTATTTAATTTCAGGAGTAACTGTTGTGAACAAACAGTAGGTCACAGCTGAGTCAAAAATAAGCATATTTTAGCCATATTAAAAAGTGTGCAGAAAAGAATAGCCGTAAAATGAAAACAAACTGGCTATCTTCAAAGAACTGATATAACACTGATGTAATATTGCACATGAATTACAAGTTTAGATAAAATCTCCTGTGGGCCTGAGTGGAGATTTAATTTTAATTTATATGTCATGTACAGTTAATAATTCCTGCCAGGTAAATTATCTGAGTTGACTCTCTTTATTATTGTGATTAATTTGCTGTTTGATTGATGAATGGTGCCAGTAGAAGCTAAAGTAGAAATATTACTCCTGAAGACACCATAGTTGTCCTAAAAGAGATGGAGAAAAATGTGAACAGAACTAAGAACTCAATTAGAATATGCAAATATATTTTAGTTGCTAATGTGAATATGCACTGAACCATTGTTCTCTAATTTCCAGGTCACTTATAAACAGAAAATTATAACAGCATCTAAATTAGCCAAAAGAAAAGCTCACTAACAATGTTATATTATTCATGTTAATTAAAAACGATATTAAGAAAATGATGGCTCAGTGAATATCCAGATTAGCCAATTAAAGTAGCTTATGTCAACTGGCCTATTCTGGCATAAACATCAAATTTATACAGTTAAGTCTTTTGTGCTAAATCATGACTACCTCTGTGTTTATTGTAATTCTTATTTGAAAACTCTAGTGTTATTCTCTTCTGCTATGATTTGCTTAAGGTTTCTCTATTAGTAAAATGTGAACTTCTGGACCACCAAGGAGGTCTTACTTATTGTTGTGTCTTCAGATTGTAATTTGATTCCTAGCATAAAATGTGTGTTCACTGAATTTTTAATAAGGGAAAAAGTGCTTAATCAAGACAGATATCTAATAATACAGTTTCTGTACATATTTATGTAGTTATGTGCATTATTTAAACAAAAAAGAGTTATCAGTTTTTATCTGAAATCAGATTCACGCATATATGGTGCTTCAGAATCTCACTGACTCAATATATTTTGAAAAATTGAATATTAAAAAAATGTGTCATTTAGAAGGGTCAATGAAATGTTATCAACTACAGATGTTGTCCATCTATCTAAAGGCATAGACCAGGAAAAGAAATTTCAATGCAGTAAAAAAGGGTCTCAGAAAATAAAACAATAGATAGCTCAAAAGTTCAGGTATAAATTGAGAATTTAGTCAATAAAAGAGAAGCCACTAAATGAATATCAATTTTAGGGGATGTAATGTAAAGTCTAGAAAAATGTTGGAAACACTACTGAAACTAAGATCAGGGATACCATCATCAAGTTCAGAAGAGCTATTATTATACAGCAAAGAAACCACCATAAAGTATCTTAACCTAAGGTTCTAAAGTGGACTATACTCAAGTGGTCAATAAAAATTGTGCTCACAATTGTTTCTGCATGAAAATTTCCTCAGAGAATACTCTTTCCCCTCTCTTTTTCCCTGCACGCATGAGAATACCTTTCATCATTAAACTTTGATCTGACATTACACAGGAAATGGATCTCTAGGAAATGTAGTTCTTAGCATCTCTTAAAGAGGTACAGAGATTATAGGTTTTTAGTGAGAAGGTTTTAGTGATGCAGTATCAAAAACAAATATTGCACAAACAAACTTTTTGTCAATTCAATATCCATATGGAATAGTTTTAACTATATTTAAATTCAGAATAAAGTGAAAAAAATCCTCACATTATTATTTTGTCAAATTTGATGCAACTTTTCCTTGAGCACTGAAGATATATTTACATAAAGGACATCCTAAATTCCATATTTGAATCATATGTCTTTGAATGAAAATCTAATATTTAGTACTTAATTTCAATGATTCATACAACTGACAAAATAGAATCATAAGTTAAATATTCATAATCACTAATTCAATTAAAATATATGAAGGGACAGTTAGATATATAAAATCTCCAAATAACAAAATGAGAGAGAAAATACTATATGTTTTTCTATTGCTATCTTCAATTCTTCAGTGAATTATGTGGTTAAAATTTATATTGAGAGTTTATTTTTGAAGATTACTTGTTTGATTTTCCTTTATTTGATACTTTAATTTACTGTGATTTATTACCTAGACAATGGAACCGAAGCTGTGTTCCTCAAGCTACTTTTCTATTAGAAACCCTCCCTTTTTACAAAAAGAAAATATTCATTATTTTTTAATCTGTATGCCTGGGATTATGACTGGGCCGCAGACTCATATCTTTTCTGGCTCTCATTTTATAGTAATGATTTACTCTCTCTTTTCTTCACAATTATAATAAAACTGCTCAGTGCACTAACCCTCTTGTTTGTCTGAAATTTTAAGAACAAGGTAGCATAAGTAATGGGTGATAATTTCAGCCTTAGTTCAATGGTAATATCTGTGCTTCCCTAATCCAAATGTCCCCAAGTCAAAACTATACAATATAAGGAAAGGATAGTCTGTAATATTTAATTTTCTGCTCTCATCTGTTATGATTTGAAGCCTATGGAAGGCAGTAAGCACACTGTATTTGCTCGTGGTGAAAGCACATATATTCCATTTTAGGACAGTCCTTCAAATCTTTTCACTATCAACACTGCCTCTGCTGTGAGTCTTCCCCATTCTATCAGGTGAACTGTTTTAGGACCCAGGATTGGTAGAACTCTTGCAAATTCTCTAACCTTAAACTCACCACATCTCTTTATTGACTTTACAATAATTTCTTTGGTCAAAATCGATTCTGTAAAGAGTAAAGTTACGATATCTAAAATATTACATAAATCCAGTGTTCTGTTTTTATTGGAGTTATTGTGAGCTCAAAAAGGAAACACATATTAGAAATAAGTATCTCTTGTTTATGAGTACATTAGGACTCTAATGTAATTAATGTGTCACTACATGGATAAATGGCAAGATGATCCATTTGAAGAATTATAGAATATAGAGGCTGAGTTTTCCTCTCTGCTGCTACAGGTTTTAACTAAGCAAGCTGTGGCCACAGCCAGATGCAGTTAAAGTTGAAATCGTCATGAGCATTATAGAGATTTCTTTGTCCGATACCACTAAACATCTTGTGACTTTATAGACTTGTTAATGGATCTCAATAAAATGCCCAAATAATATGTACACGGCCTCCAAACTACAATGAATCTCTAATTTTTTCCTGGTGTAAGGAATGCCTATCACAGCACAACAGTAACACTGAATAGGAGACATTGTATTCCAGTCAAGAAGAAGCTTAAAAACATTTGTTTACTGGCTTCTGTTTTGTGGCTACTTTTCACATTTTTCATATCTGCTTCTAACTAAGGGATGGAAGGTATTCATCATCATTTGTTTACTGTGTTGAAAAAATTATCACATCTTCAGTGTACAATATTCAACTCTCTATTGCTAACTGGAGTGATTCCTCTGAATGGACTTTGCTGTACATTCGGCACACTGAAAATATTGGATAATTAACACAGTTCCCAGGAGCAAAACTCTCCCAAATACTGAAGCCAGGGTATATAAACTTCAGTATTTTCTTGAACTTTGAAACCGTCTGTAACTACACCAACTTCTAAACCATGAGCTTCCACAGTTGGCTTAAGTTCCACATAATTACAGGGGTAACTTGCTTTATAGCAGTACATATAAAGTGTTTTCTTTTCTTGCATTATAGTATACTTCAACGTAAAATGATCCAATATAATATATATAATATATAATAAATATAATCACCTTTTCTCAAATTGTTTCTCTTTGGATCTGATTAGAAAGACAAAGGTAATAATCTTAGGTTCACCATAATAATCAAGACCCAATTCCCCAAATCATCACACACATAAAATGGTCTGATTTAATGATCAAATGTAAATTTAGAAAGGAATGAAATGTACAAAAATATCTAACGTGTTTTCTTAGATGCTAAAAGTACTTCTTTCATTTTTATTAATTTTTATTGAATTTTTATTCTTCTTAATATATATTTAGAAACTTCTGTGGGATTATGTTTAGATCAAGTCTTTTGTAACGTATACAAAGGCAAGAAAATACATTTTATTGTATAGCTGGACCATTTGTTGATTATATTATCTAATCTTTTGATGCTTTATACAAAATGATATATTTAAATAATTAGAAAAATCTTTGTTTGAATATCAATATTAGCATGCCATCATATAAAAATAGGTACAGTGATTTCCTGGTCAGTTGATATTAGTTAATAATATATCCCACAGTTGAAATCCCTTCAATAAGAGTGAGAAAAATCAAGTGTAATGGAGAGAAAATGACACATACACATAAAGAAATTTGAAACTGTGTCAATGACTTTAAAATTCAATTTAATAGTAAGCCCTGTCTGTATGTGTTTGGTAACTTGAGTTTAGATAACCATTTATACAATAAATTTTTCTTCTTTTGTTTAATCAGTAGTATTATGTAATGTCAAGAGAGAAGTCTCAGGGTGCTGAAATCAGAAACAGCTTTGACTTAATAGCTGTACAATTGATAAAGCCTGTTTGAAATTCAAAATTTAATTCTATTGTCAAATGTAGTATCCGTGAGGAGACTTACTCTACTTTCATAAAAGAACAATAGGCAATACATAATTCTGTCTATATTTGTCCCACTGCATAATTCATAATTAAGTGCATTGTTACAAATGCTTTTTCTGCTTTTAAATTAGAGAGTAATGGAAGAATTATTATACCTAGATGCTATGAATTTCTATTCAAACTAAATAATTCCTTTAAATCTATGTACATAAAGACTTGACTTATTGAAAATTTGGATGGAATTTATGTGCATGTTAATAAAAATTCCTAAGACTATTTGGATAGGTGGTTTAAAGTTTACACTTTTTAATTGTGGCATTTATGTTAGTCACCTGCATGCTACTTGTATGTGTAATCATGAAAGCACATGTTATGCATTTACCTTTCAAATCCAGGAAATTCTGAATATACTGTTTATCCTTTATTTCTTCATAGTATTATGTTGTTCGTTTGAATCCGGGTCCTATTTTAATAACTCTTTAACCACAATTTTCTTTAGGCATTTTATATGTGCATGTATACGTTACTACACTCAAATTAATTCATTTTGTTGATTGTATTCTCATCTTCTTACATGTCATTAAAGAATTGTACTTTATTTCCTGTTGTCTTGGAGTATTACATGCACTTTAAAACTACAACATTTGTGCTAAAGCTTCCATTCCAATAAAGAATTACACTTCCAACTTGCATTAATTGAAAAAATATGAATCTTAGATTCTAAGAAAATCCATCCAGTTCTCTGGATGGATTAAAGAAACTTCAAATAAGGATTGTAGAGTGAAATGGCAGGCTCACTGCTATGAGTACTGTCTCAACCTTAAATGTTCCTAAGGTCTATTTGCCTGTTTTTAATCATATATTGGAGGATGCCTATAATAATGACATATATTTCATTTAAAGTACTACATAGATCATGAGTATTTTGTTCACAAAATAATATCTTATTTACTTAACAAATGGTAATCACTCTGATGTGTATTACAGAAGTAACAAGAGTACAAACAATAGGGGAACAAAGTGTCCTTCTTAAGGTGCACGTAATCTAAAATGCAATTTTTCAAAATCCAGAAAGAAGAAATAAAGGACTGTTAACAAAAATATTGCCCTTAAGACTTGAGAAATAAAAACATAAAAGAATATCCCTAGCTGAGAAACTTACAATGTATTTATCTCAATGGCAGCGATGGCTTCTTTTGTAGGATGAGTTAGTGGTTGCTACTGAGCTAAATCAAGTATCACACAGAGATAAATAGTACCTTATATCTTGAGAAACTTATTTTTAATTCTTAAACATTTCTGCTATTTGTAGGCTCATGATTCTCTTTTGAAATTTTGAAATAGTTTTAACATAAAGCTTTTAGTCAAAAGTTTTAGAATTCAGATTATTAATTACAAATTTGTCAAAATTTAAATCTCTCCTATATATATTTGGTAGAATCTGTGTGTGTGTGTGTGTGTGTATTTGGTAGAATAAATGTCATTATTTTGTTTTCACTGATCTTGTTCTAGTTTACTGATGAAGAATTAAGCAGTAACAATGGGTTAATCTGAAAGTCAAAAGAAATATGTTTCTGTTCTGATAACCCTATGACGTTAAAAGTATTTTAAAATTTTAGTTAGTGTATGTTTGCAGTACATAATGAGTACATTCATTTGGAAGAATTGTTGCATGTATATAAGACATCTTCGTACGTTTTACATCTCTCCCCTCCTCTCTCCCCACACCCTTCATCTTGTGATCCTCTTTCTATTCCCCAAACATAAAGATATCACTCCCTGTTTTCTATTATCTATATTTTGTTTTGCTCTTTATTTTACTTATAGTTTGGTTTTTTTTCATATATAAGGCAAACCATGTTATATGTAACCTTCTGTGTATGATTTAGTTTGCATCTATTTTCCTACAAATGAATCAAATTAATCCTTCTTTACATCAGAGTAACCCTCCATCATGTATAAACACCACATTTTCTTTATCAGTCTTCTGTTGATGGACATATAGGTCCTTTCCAAGGTTAAAATGAGTTGCATCACTATGCCATGGGTATGGATGATCACTGTAATATGACGTCATTAAATATTTTAGGATGTTTCCAAGACTATGAATAGCTGACTTGAACGGCATTGCTATTTTTAGAGTTTTTGTGTAAATAATCTCCATGCTAATTTTCAGAACGATTTACTTTTTTTTTTCCCCACCAGAAGTATAGAAGGATTTCTTTTTGTCCAAAGCGTCACTAGCTTTTCTTATTTGATTTCTTGATGACAATCTTTCTTTCTTGAGCAAGAAGGCATCTCAGTGTTGTTTTAATCTGGATTCCATAATGGTCAAATAAAATGGACATTATTTCATGTATTTATTGGCCACACATGTCTTCTGAGAAGTTTCGATTCATTTGCATTGCCCTTCTTTTGATTTGGTCTTTTATTTTAGAGGACCTGGATTTTTGTTATTCTTTTTCCCCCCATTAAGTTTATTGGTACTTTTTAGGTATACAGTACAGTTACATTCATCATTATTAGGATCTGTACCTTTGCATGATGTATCTTGGTTCTTATATTTTCCTCATCGCCCTCCCCTCCCTTCACCCTCTCCCCCTTTCCTTATTTACAAAGACTTTGTTTCCATTGTTTCCTTTTCTCTTATTTTTCTTTTCCCATGTTCTTCTTAATATATTCTAGTTATGAATTGTTTGAAGACTAGGTGGCAAAGACTTTTGCTATTCTCAGGTTGTCTCTTTATGGGTTCCTTTGCTCTGCAGAAGCTTTTTAATTTGGTATGAAGCCTTGTGTTGATTCTTGATGTTACTTTTTTGTGCAGTGGGAATTCTTTTCAGAAAGTCATTGCCTATTGAAAGAGTTGGACCTATTTTATCTTCTAGAAATTATATTCTGTTTTAATGATAAATATTGATTTTACATTCTTATAGTGTGAGAGATTTGTGTCCATATATACAATTTTTTTTCTCAGAAGGATTTGCTAAAGAAGTTGTCTTTCCTCCAGTGAATGTCTTAAATACCCTTTGTCCAAGATCAGTTTCTGAATATGTCTGTGGCTGTTTCTGCAGCCTCTACTCTGTTCTACTTCTCTGTTTTTGTGCTAGAACCCTGCTGTTTTATCATTGAAGCTTTGTAATATAAATAAATTTGGGAAGTGTGATGCTTCCTGCTTTGCTCTTGCTGTCCAAGGTTGTTTTTGTTATTGTGGATCTCCTCTGGCTTCATATGAATTTTACGATTGTCTTTCTCTAGTGTTGCAAGAAATACTCTTGATATTTTGATTGGATTCCCTGTAACGTTTTAGGCATAGGAGTGGAATGTAATATGTATTGAGGGCAACATATTTGAAAATAATAGCAATGTTCTCAACTTATTTTGAATACACATACATGTTCCTTATATTCTTATTCTTTAAGTTCATTGTGTTCTTTACGTATGAAACAATTTACATTCGATCAATATTGGATATAGGTTTTACCTCCGGTTCTCCATTGTTTCTTCAATTTGAAAAATTACAAATTCTGCCTTCTTCCAGCCATCCTACATTTAAGTTGTCTTTGTTCAGTAGTCTTTCCTCACAGATGAGTTAAAATTTATCTGTGCTAACCCGAGGTAATTCCATTAAACATTTGAGAAATTTTATCACAGCAGTGTGTTTAGAGATAGTTCTGCGATCCATGGAAGGATTCATTACTGTGAGGCAATACTGTTTCATTCAGGTTTAAAAAAAGTGAATACACAGGGGATTTAGCTCAGTGGTTTTTGCCTGGCAAGCGCAAGGCACTGATTTCAATCCACGGTAGCAACAACAACAACAATAAAAGAGGTCTACTGAACTTTATCACATTCACTCCAATTAGATAAAACTTTAAATCAAAAACATTATTTTCTGCTTTGGATTAGATTGCAGGAAGCATGATGTAGAGACGGAGACCTGTGCCTCCTTATGGCAATGGGTCTGCGGAAAGGTAGAAGGATACGAGTGACGGCATCTTTGTTTATGTTTATAGCAAAGATGACTCTAATTTACTTGACATAACTCTGTGGAAAGTGCTGTGATAACATCCCTCAGGCCACGTCACCACAGGGTGGGGCACGCCTACTCCATGTAGAAAAAATGAACTATTTTTTATAAACAATCTTTATTGGTACATTTCAGATAAACAGTACAGTTGTATTCATCATTGGCATCTTGCACCTTTGCATCACATATCTTATTTTTCCCCACTGCCCTAGCCTCCCTTTCCCTCTCCACCCTTCCCTGTTTACAAAACTTTGTTTCCATTTTCTTTCTTTCTCTTATTTTCTCTCTTCCCTTTTTACTTTTCCCCATCCCTCCCATTTCCCGAGCATCTTTAGACATTTGCTTCCTATTACAGAATGTCAGTTATACATTTTACACTTTTTGTTTATTACACCAAAGAAACGCTGTGGTATTCACACATGTGTGTTCTATTAATGTCACGTAAAAGTGTGTCCTCAATGTGCATCCACTTAGCTATGAATGTATCTAGATTCTTGTTCTTTATAGCTGAATAATATTCATACACACACATACACACACACACACACACACACACGCACACACACCTTCACACATTCTACAACCATTCTCCAGTTGGTGGGCAATTAGGCTGTTTTACGTTTTATCTATTGCAAACTGTGCTGCTATAAGCATGAGTAAGCATATATTACTGTGGTATTATTCTTTTAATTCTATTGGGAAGGTACCCAGCAGGGGATTAGAAGGATGAAATGGGACGTCCAATCCCAGTTGTTTGAGATTTCTCCATATTGATTTACACAGTGGCTGCACCAGTCTGCACTCCCACCAACAAGGAAGAAAGGTTCCTTTCTCCCCACACTCCCACCAGCATTTGTTATTGGTTGATTTCTTGATAGAAGCCATTCTTTCTGGGGTGAGGAGGAATCTCAGGGTTGTTTTCTTCTACATCTCTTGAATGAGCAGTGATGTTGACAAATTTTTCATATATTTATTTGCTGCTTTTATTTCTTTGAGCAATGTTTGTTCATTTTAGATGCCCATTTTTGAATATGTTCTTTGTATTTTGGGGCCTGATTTTTTTGAGTTCTTTATATATTCTACATAGTAGACCTTTGTCTGAGGAACATTTGGTGAAATTTTTTTCCCACATTGTAGATTGTCTTTTAGCTCTGTTGGTTTCTCTTGCAGTGCAGAAATTTTTTAAAAAGATGAGATCCAAGTTGTTGATTCTTTGTGCTAGTTCCCATGCTACTGAGGATACATTAATAAAGATTTTTCCTATACCAAAAATCTTCCAACAAGTTTAGTGTTTCTGTTTTAATATTTAGATCTTTAACCCACTTGGATTTTTGTTTAGGGCATAATGAAAGATAGGGGTCTAGTTTAAAATTTTAACAAGCTTTTCCAACATTACTTATTAAAGAGTCTATTTTTCTCCCACTGAGGATGGTTGGCTCCTTTGTCAAAGTTGATGTAGCTGAGTATGTCTGGAGTTGTTTCTGCATCTTCTAATATATTCCAATGATCCTTGAGTTTCTTTATTTACCAGTACCATGCTGTTTTTGCTACAGTGGTTTTATAATATAGTTTCAAGCTGCTGAGGTCAGGGGCTGGGCAAGAGCTCAAAATAAACTCATTTATATGTTTACTGCCCCATGTATTTTATATTGAATGGATTTATATTTTTGAGAGTGGATAAAAATTAGTAAAAGGGGGTAGATTTGATGTATCAATTAGAAAAACACACTATAGAGCTACTGTGATTAATGTAGCAGGTATTGTTAGTCCTCAGTTATCTTTTTCATTAGTGTAGAGATAGCCAAAGAAATAAGAAAAGAAGTTGGCCAAGGCAGCAACCAGCTTAAAGTTAGAGCAGAAAGTTTAAGCAAATGTTGGAAAAAGAAAAAGCACAAATACATAAACAATGATATGATTTCAGACTGAGATCAATCTTCGGACATAAATGACAAGAGACTATTCCTCTGAGATTTGTATGTACTGTAAGGAAGATGATGTTAAGAATCACAGTTTTGGTAGATAATTAGAGAAGCTTGAACTTCTTAGCAATCTTGACAGAATTAAGAGTTGAAACAATCCTGGGATTACTATTAATGACTTGTTGTGATACAAAAGAAATTTATATATTTCTAAGTATAGTGTTTATTTATTCTAAGTAAGTATTCATTTCTAAGTTAATTTCTAAGTATAGTACAATCAGTTTGCAGTACCAACTTTGTGATATTGAAGGTGTATTCATAACAGCTGCATGTGTAAGCTATTGTGCATAATGTTTGAGAAGGGGTAAACTGTTCTTACCAGACATGCACGTTAGTCTTAAATACCAGGGTTGCTTTGAAAGTTGAATCATATAACATAGAGCTTCTGTTTTTATCCAAGTAACTCATGTCTATCTGGGCCTATTGGATGACTTCCAGTGTGACTGTATGCTAAAAATCTCATTTGAAGTTAATGTTTACTTTATTTGCTAATTTTTCAATTTCAGTGCACAATAACTAGCATGGTAACTTGCTTAGTTTTCCTGTATTTATCTGAAAATTTCAAAGGATTATAATTTATTAGAATAGTAATTGTAGTAATAAATGCCAAGAAATATTATTTTATATCTGGCAAGGATGCATCAGTGGTTTTCAATAGCACTTGAAGGACACAGTATAAGAACATATTGAAAATCAAGGGAGAAAAATATTTTAATAAAATTATATCTTTACTGTACAAAATAATTAAGAAAAGACTTCAACCAATTTTAAAAATAATGTTAAAGATAATCTGTCATGTTTACTCTGAATTAATTTTGATGTCTAAATTATAGGAAGATGACATACATTCTTACTATGGAAATAACAATGGTAATATATTTATGCAAGCCTGTTTGCTAAATATCCATATTCATTACTTCAAGTATTAAAAACTAATTTCAGAAATGGTACATTACTCGATAGCAAAGTGCAACTTTAACATATGTGCGGAACTTTGTGATCACCAGCCCCACAAACAGCAACGAACTAGTTTTCTGTGATGTACAATGCTACTTACATTTGAAATTGTTCCACGGCTCAACTGTGATAGAAAATGTTTTTCGATAAATTTAAGGCTTACATCTTCTATCTTCAAAGAGTTATCTTACAAACCAAATGAGGAAGAGGACTTCTGATATAGTACCGTTAAAAAAAAAAAGGTTTTATTTGTGAATATTTACATTAAAGTATAAAAATATTTTGTTTGGCCACTTTTCCCTCACTTTTCGTACAATATTTTATCTCAGTTTTAACAAGAGATTCCTATAATATGGGGTTTTTATTTAAAGAAACAAGCAAATCTGGAAGAAATAATTCTAAAGGAGCCTGTGAATTTTAAATTAAGTTTTTTTGCCTCGAGAAAACATTCAGCCTCCGTGAAGAATTCACTAAGCTGTCTTAACCAGTTGAATCTTTCTACCTCTGGAAATACACAGAAAGCTTTTCCTCTTTATCTGCTTTCATTTGTAGATGGAGAAATTAAAACTTGCTCTTTTGCTGACTAGAATTCACAATTACTTAAAAACTTATGACTCCACATTCAGTCACCATGCAAGAGTAGTGTCAGAGTTTATTTAGGGACATGTAAAGTTTTGTTTTTGGAGCATTTGTTTTCTCTTTTGAGAAATAAATTTCCATTAAGCAGAAATATCGGATTGACAGTTTTATTATCTACATTGTACTTAATAGATAAGCTTTATTATTGGAAGAAAAAGTGGAATTTTTTTTCTATTGTCTCTTTCTCTTTGAAGCATCAAATAAGTTATTGATATTTTTTTAGCACTTAAGCTATTTACTTACTGTGACTTAACGAGCTGTTATAAAGTCAGCCCTGAATTCCCACCATGCATTTCATATAACTATTATTTGAACTTCTTTTCAGAAGGATTTATCCCCTAATCAATATCATTCTTATTGTGCTATTTCCAGAAGTGCTGAAAATACTTCCCTTCTGAGGCAGGGTTTGACTGCTTTGGTTCACCTTCCCTAAGAGTGTTACAATGCACAGCAGGGACTCAAACAGGTGGCCCATGAATCTGGTTATATAGCTAAGGTCACCATTAGTTTTTAGTAGTTCAGAAAGAATGAAAATCCTTCATTTGAATTATTAAGGAAGAAGCAAAATATTTTAGGTGTTCAAAACAAGAATTGTTCCTTTTACTTACAAAGAACATATCAAGGCATCAATTATGAGTTTTTAAACAGTTTCTGAAAGATGGTTTTACATTATTAACCCAGAGAGACATAGAATAAAAAATCATCATCATCGGGGATGAATATCCTTGAGATTCTTTCTCTTCCTTTTGCCAGGAAATAGGGAGCAGTGAATACCTAAAGGATGGATACAAAAAATTTCGTATAACAGCGCTGTGCATGTGACATTTCCTACAGATGATTTACAGGTTACAAGCATGCTATGACCTTTTTTTCCCCCAATTGCAAACAGATTAAGCAGAGCTGATTAACAGAGACTAAAAACACTGGGTTATTTTCTCTCACAGGGGTCTTTGACAATGCTTCCTCTCTGAGCCTTCCCATTTTATTCGCTTGCAAATCACTGTGCCCAAAGAGGTCTTTACTCCCCCAAACCCAAGCCTGGAGCCCTGCAGCGCCATCAACTGCAATATCTTCCTCTCTGAGGAACATCGCTTATTAATCAGAAACGCGGACTGGAAACCAATCAGATAGAAGAGTTCTTTTGGCTTCAGCTTCCTGCCTGTCTGAGTTAAAAGTGATGCTGAAGAGAGAGGCACACTGAGATTCGTGAAGATTCAGCTGTGAAGAAATCACAAAAAGAGAAGAAAAGGAATGAAACAGAAGCTACAGCGGAATTGTCAGGGCTGAGCAAGGCTGAACTCACTTCTAGTACTAAATAAGGTAAGTGGTACTTACTTTACTTGACAATACAAGGCATTCAATTTTTTGCTTTTTTACAATGAAATAGTGCACATAACGCTTCTGATTGTCAGGAGTCTCTCTCTCTCTCTCTCTCTCTCTCTCTCTCTCTCTCTCTCTCTCTCTCCAGGTAAGACATTTTACAGTTTGAATAAAATATTTAAATGTAACTAACAAAATATACAGTATTTCCTTCTTATTTATTAGTTTAACATATTTCTTAGTTTTAAAAAAAGTGATTCTTATCCATTCTCTTTTTGTAGTCTTCAAATTTCTATATGGAATATTATCATAAATATAAAACTAAACTTCAAATTGTGTTAAGTTTATTGGGGAAGCTTTGAATTTCTCATTTATGAATGTATTTCTGTCCATTTTAATTTGAAGTGCATTCCTAGCATTCTCATAATTTTTGTTTGAATAAATTGAGTCAGAACTATTAAAAATAACAGTATCTATAATAGGAAGTAGTTTATGTTCAATATTAAAAAATAAAATAATGTATAAATAGTAAAAGTGACACCGAGGTGGGCATTTGATATCACAGTCAAGATGTGCATTTATACAGGAAAAGATTTCTTCAATAGTTATGGTTCTCCCTTGTATAGATATTAGGAATGTAGACACTTTGACTGTAATTGGCAAATATATTTTAATAGAATGGAGACTTGATGAAAACCACGGGAAATAATGTGACAAAAGCAAAACTACCACTTTTAAAATTTCAGATGATGTCAAAATTTATATTCTGTTCCAGTATAATCATTTATATCAATTTTTACATGTACATTAATCTCAAAAAATCTTAATGAACTTTACTTTTGAGGGCATTAAAAGTCTATATAGTATTTATAGTTAGATATTTGAATGTGGTGAAGTTTTTAGAAACAGTTTTTTTTTAACAACAAATGTAGAATAAGAGGAAAGTTGTCAACTCTAGTAGACAAGTTTACATTTATTTATATAAAGAACTTTTTGATGAGGATTAAATTAACTATAAATTTGAGAGGAAACATGTAGCTCATTCTGGGGATATTTTGTAAAGTATTCTGTTAAATGAGGTATATGAGATTCTTAACTGGTTTTTGTCATGACTCCTAAATTCTGTGTAGCAAAAAGAATTAGTTATATTGTGAAATCAGAAAACTGAAATTTCTTTTGACTTCCTTTAGTTTTGTCTAAGAATGTAAAGTGTTATCCATATTCAAGGTACTTAATTTAGGAAAAAAATAAAAACTCCTGCATTCAATAAAGATAAATCCTATTTTCAGATTCATTCATTGATTCATTGCCTAGGCAATGCTGGGTCAACTGTGGAACACATTGTGTCTCTATGAAACTAATCAGTGCAGGCTGAAGAGTAAATCTTTTGAAATATAAAAACAAAAATAACCTGCTATTCCAGCACATAACACTAAAGAACTTGGATGTAAAATATACAGCATGCATTTGTAGTCCTGTCACCAAACATATTATAGGTTCAACTAAGTTTTCCCATACTGAGAATACATAAGTAATTGGATGCATTTCATAGTTGTATGTTGATAAGTTGAAATGCTACCCTATATATGTATATGTTTTGAAAAATGAAGAACTATGTGATAAAACATGTACTATATGCAAATATAATCCTAAATATAAAAATAGAAAAATGTAAGCAGATGGTACTAGAAATTCAAATGTAATGTACAAAACTTCAAGTTAAATATATTTGGTAGTATTAATAATACAATAATTGTATTACATTATCTTTTAGGTTAGAAAGATGCATTTTTTAAATTACCCTATTTCATGATTTAAAATATTTTTGAAATGGTTTACATAATTAGTCCTTATTGCATTCACTAAGTAACTGAAAAATTGCCCCATATCACTGCCTGTGTAGAGCCAGATCACAAGTCTAAGTTGATATTGACATTACATTTTTCAGTGTTAGGTTGTGTATGAGTCAGAAGCTTCAGAATTTCACCTTAATACATTTCCCAAATCAGATTTAAGAAGTAAATGGAAATTTTTCTTTCCTATTTGTAAATTTGCCTTTAGGCATCAGTAGTCGCAGTTTGATCTCTCCTCATAATATTTCTAAAGTGTATGAGTGTATCTCGTCATAGTTTGATGAGTACCTAAAATTATATAATACAAAATATGTAAGTAGCATTGCAACGTATTATGTGATTAGCATAGTAATATCTTATGTGAGAACAAATAAAGATGAAAGTTAATTGAAGGGAATACATATGCATTGTATTAAATAAAGCATTGACTGTAACTTGTTTTCAGTGAAAGAGAAAAGGGTAGATGGAGCACTATTTAGCATAACTCAGACGCTTTCATTTCATCTATCATTAGTTTGCTCTCTTCTGCATTGGTTCAGTCAAATATACACTGAGCTGTAAGGTTGAAGCCATATATTTGAAAAATAAAGTGTGCTACTTGAGAAATGTCAGATACAATGCTTTAAATATACACCTGAACGTAAGGGCATGTATGAATGTATACATAAGGATATGTACACATAGATAAAATGTGTACATATATGTGTAAAAAACTAAATATAAAAATTGTAGCATAAGGTTATCTGGAGAGGTTTTTGTCACAGAAAACATAGGTTCTTGGGTATTTTACTTCTTAAATAATCTATTTAAAGTTAAGTTTTCTTGAAGAGAGGTCAAGCTTAATGTGACCAACAGGACACAAGCTTAAAATAGCTTTTTTTTTTTAAAAAAAACTGGTGTTAAATGTATAAATATGATCTTTTTAATTAAGACTCTAAGATGTTTCCTGATATAAAGCAATTTATTTCTTTGTATTTTGCGTATTTGTCTTTAAACATGAGTTTTATTTCCAAATAGATCCCAAGTAATTTTGAAATATGCATAATTTTATTTAAGTATTTACATAAAATTTGATAACTTTTATAAAAGCAAATTTAATTAGCTCTAACTCCGATTGTACACATGAAAAAGCTGGCGTTTTAAAAGATCAGGTTGCATAAGCAAATTCGCCCAGTGGACTCTGAATATTTATCAGCATTATGTGCAACTATAGCATGCTAAGTCATAAAAATTATATTAGCAATATTAATGGATGAATAGATGAATGCATAGATGGAAGTATGATGACATCAATAGATCAATAGAAAGATATAGATGATAGATGCATAGATAACAATTCCCATACTGCTCTGAATGTCTTGCAAAAGTTTTGTCTGTTATGAGTCACTTCAGCTTCTGTGCCGGGAAAGCCCCATTAACCTCATCATTTAAACACATTAGGGGCTGAAAAGTGCAGAGCGTCCCTATGGCACTTTTATATATTTCCACTGCTGTCCTAACACTTTAATGCACTTATCCCTAAATGTAACACTAGTTAGGGATGATCAGATAGCCACGTTACGGATGCAAAGTGCTGGAATAAACGCAGGCTCTGGAGCCTAACCAAGAGATTTTTACATTAGCACTACTGCGAAACACCTCGCCAGATAGAAAAGTCACGATAATGGACTTTCTTGGTCATGAAGGGAAAATAGAAATATCGCGAGGCACTGTTGTATTCAGTTGATACGTGTGTATTTTATTTTTCACTCTTTTTTTATTTTTAGGATGACAGGTGGAATAAAAGAAGAGTTATGTATTTCTTACAGTGGCATTCAAAGTTATTTTTCCTCTGTCATTAATTTGACATATTGTAAATCAATTGAAGGAGGGATGAATGGTTGCATAAATTTATTCTTTTGAGAAGAAAAATGTTGGTATTTCTAGTTGCAAAACATCAGATTGTATATTTATTTCATGAGTATGGATTAAAACTTTTGCCCTTCTGCAAGAATTCTGCAAATTTTGGAAGTGTTTCCACAATGCAGTTAACATGAATGAATTCATTTAATTCTTCGTTCTACTTATTTTCAACTTATAATGGAAATACTAGTAGCTAATAGTTGCTACTTGATGTTTGAGTTCAAAGTTTAATATGTTTCTAGGTGAATTTAAAAAAGATATATCTGGTGGATTTTCCAGTGGTATAGACTGTATTTATCATACCTCATATATTATTAATAGAATATCCAATGCATAATAAAAATTTTCTTCTTATTTAGTGAAACAACATCTTAAGAAAATAATGCAAAACCAACAATACTAAGTGGAAGTCACTTTTAAAGAAACAATAAACAATGCACATCACCATGTGTTGTCCAGGCAAATGAGCACCAATAATTCACTTCGTGGATCAAAAGAAATCTATGCATACTACTTTTATGAAAGTATGATACTATTGCTGAAAGTTCTCAATGGTAATTTTTCCTAGACCTATTTTTCATATATTTTCCTGAAATAGATTACTGTACTAATTTTATATAAGTGCCAGAATATTATTTTCAAAGTATTCATACCCATGTTTTTAAATTCTTCAAAATATAAATAACATAAGAAATTAAAATATTTTATTTGAATGACAATGAATCCACAGATTAAATATTTAAGCAAACTTAATTTTATAGAGTTATCCATCTGTATCTGTATTTATGTATGTGTGTGTGTGTGTGTATATATATATGTGTGTGTGTGTGTGTGGGTGGGTGTGTGTGTGTCTGCATATATGTCTATATCTTCATTTACACACCTGTGTGTCTATATCCATAGCTACATCTATGTGTGCATATGTGTGTGGATCAAAAGAGATAAAATAGAAAAAAATAAAGCAATCAATTATTTTCATCCATACATTTATTATAGATTTTATATATATAATAATGGTGCATATTTGAAAGACATTTAAAAACTTTTTTGGGAGGAAACTTTACATATTATGTTATGAACAGATAAAAGGCATTGTAGCTTTTTTATTGTTAGATAAACATAAGAAAGTGCTGAGATTCCATAGCTGTCTCAGTAGCACAATCATGCAAGAGTTTAAACTGGATAATGACACTATCATTTACAGTATTCTTTTCCCCAGACCTCAACTATACCCAGATCATCTGCTTTATAGATGAAACTTGGGTTTGAGATTTTAAAAATCTATTTAAACATGAGTTCAGAGATTATTTTATTGCCTAAGACTAAACTACATTTTGCAAGACATGTTGAATTCAATTTTTAAGTGGATTCAGAGTAAGAAAATGTTATTTCAAAATGAAAATATCACATACATATGTATTGCCTTATATTTCAATAGCTATATTAATAAATTAATTTTTTTGGAAATTATAAGGGAAGCTACATTAAAAAATCATATGACAAGAGTTTATGGAAATTTTACACTAGTTTGAAAATTCCAGATTACAGGTTTGAAGGAATATATCCTTATTTATAAACAATCTTTTGTTCCTTAAAATATAGATGTGAAAGCAGAATTTGGAAAATAAGCCAATCTTAAAGCACTTCTGTAATGCTATCAATTCTACATGTATTCATAGAATACATTGATCTTCTATAAATGTGACATGTTTTAAAAAATATAACTGTTGTAGTTTTATTAAATTTAAATTGTACCTCTTTTATTTAAATATTAAGTATTTGATTATTTGTCAATTATTCTTTCTCAGTACTTGGTTTTGTGTCAATGAAAATGTATTTGAAAAGTGATCCTCAATTATATACATTGTGAGAAAAATTTGAAAATATCAACTCCTCTTCAAAATGTAAAACAGGAGCCAATTTTAAGTATAGAGGAGAGAAATATCAGTCAAGATCACAGCCAGTCATTCAAATTTTTCACATGATTTAAACTGCTCTTAATAACATAAAATAATATGATACATCAAATGATACACTTATGCTATCTATCAATAGGTGTATTGATGACTTAATGAGTTACTATTTCTAGTATGCAAAGTAGAGTAGTTTTTACTTTTGCTTTTTTAGCACTGGTGCTTGAACCCAGGCCCTCAAAACTTAAATGCCAGGGTTCCATGTTTTGTGTTGAAAGTAGTATACATATTTTATCTTTTAAATATAGTTCGACTCTTTGAAGAGAGTTATCCGCCTTCTTTTATCTTTATTCTTCTGCTTGAATTGTAATGTGTTTTGTGTCTAAAATAGAGTTCACTTTAATTGTGCATTGCCTACTGCTTTCTAACAAATTAAGCATCAATCTTCGGTGATTCACAGAGAGCAGAAACAGTCTTTCCACGCAGTTAGCTGTGATGAACTATGTATCTTGTTGCTCTTGCCTCCTTGTGCTTTCCTACCTTCATCGCATCTCCAACTCTGCTGACACCTCTGTTTCCACACCTACTGTTGTGCTTCTTCTTATCATTCTTCCCCACGCAACTCCTTCCGTTCAAAGACAGAATATATTTAAACACAAGTGTCCACCCTTTTCAACTTTGCTTCCATTATGGAAGATGATTCACTGAACGTGGCTGTTCCAACTGAGAAATTCCTTAGAACTTGGAACTAAGAAGCTGTCGACAAATTTCATGATGACTCTCTTTTTATAGCTTCCCATTTCTACCATCCATCTAACTCAAAAGGAGCCTTGGATAGTGCTGAATATTTTCAAAGTTATAGTCATTGAAACAATAGATCATGGATTATACTGCCACTAACAAGAGAGTTTGTCTAAGAATCCAGGAATGCAAACCTGCATACATACAGCTCCATGAAGATTTTGAAGATTTGTTAAGAAAAGCTGGGAATTGAAAGCTATGGCTACCCTTCTATATATGATTTTTGAAATAAGCAGATGAGGGTAAATGCTTTGGAGACATATGTTTAGACTGACTGGATAAACTCAAGAGACCCATGCTTTGCTTGTTTTGAGTCCTGGGGATGTAAACCAGGGAGTTGCAAATTCTAGGAAGGTACTCTATCACTTAGCTATCTGTTTGTCCCACATTTTTTTATAACTTTGAGACACAGACTCCTTAAAGTACCCAGGCTGGCCTTGAACTTGCACAATCCTCCTGCCTCAGCCTCCTACATAGCTTGGATTATAGTCACACACAGCAGCACTCAGTTCATCCAAGAAAATAAATCTTACTTTCCATTTGCATATAGTAGAAACACTGTGTACCTGAATGTTTGCAGGTACAATCGGAAGCAACGTTTATCCTGCCATCACCTAGAGTGATATCTCAATGAATGCAGACTTGAGAAATCTATTTAGATTCCTTCATCAATTCATTTTCTATTCTTTTAAACTCCTGATCGGATAAAAGAACATTCTGTAATTCATAATAATATATTGGTCCGTCCACTGGCTGCTTATTGCCTTTTGCTACATTTAAATTTCTTGCTAATTGAATCCCTGCTGTCTCCCAAACTCTATGCTGTGTTGAAGCAGCACCTCCTTTGCTCGGGAGGTCGCGTTCAGACAGAGACCACGGCTGCTTCCAAACCGCTTCACTTTGTAGACATTACATTTGCCATTGTGACAAATTATCTACGGGTAATTTTTTCTTTCTCGTTTTCTTTCTTTCATCTCATTTTTGCTTGTGTAACATGGAACTAACAGCAGTAAGCACCTGTGTTCTACCATAAAGTAATTCGAAGAAAATTTTGTTCGTTATATATTCTCCCTTCATTATATACATTTAGCATTACTTTAATTTCACAATTAGTACCGTTCTATAGATCACTGGACTGCCCTATCTGTCTTATGCAAAAAAAATTCTCCTTTTGAAGTTGTCCCTAGAACTGAAATTGGTAATCCTAATATGAATCCAGACTACAAATAAGGACAAGTTTAAGTTCCTTTCAAAAGCTACTTTGAAATTAATTCAGGACTATATTATTTGCACTACTTCCTAAAGATATGTATTTTTAAAAAGTCTCTATGACTAGTAATCCTTTCGTATAGGATACGTCTTTCCAAATTCTGAGAGATAGGACCCTTGTCGTAACTTCCTTTTTTTTTTTTACTACGTAATTTTTGGATCAAAACTTACTGCTTTGTTACTTTATTGTTTAATAACCTTTAATTGTTTACTTGATCAACAATTCCTTTAACTTTTGATACATTCTATAGACCATAATTTGATAAATTAAGGTTCAAACCAAGTTATCTTTTCTTCCTTTGCCTTTCCAACACGCCATCACATCCACAAATTAGTCGATATTCCTCAGCCTTGAATCATTTTTCTTTTTTCTTTTTTTTTTTTTTAAACCAGGGATTGAACTCAGGCTCAAGGCAGAAACACTGAACTAAATCCCTGGCCCTTGAATAAAAAATTTTAGCCATTATGTTTGATCCCATTTGAAAATTATGCCCACTGCTTCAGGGTTTTAAAAATATGCTGTCTATTTTTATGTCTATAATCCGGTAACTAAAAATATTCTTGAAAGATACAATTTTCTCAGGAAATATTTGAGAAATCCAGTTGCATTCCAAGTGTGCTTTTAAAATCATTCTGCTGATATGCAAGTCACCAAAATACAGCTATACTTTATGAAAAAGTCTGGTCTTTCCCAGCCTCCAAATTTTTAAATTTTATTCTCTGTTCCTCAAATGTCATTTTCCCCTCTGCCATCCCATATTAACTGTATCTATGAGCTATTAAATAGGTAATCATTTCCTATGTGCTACATTCTAAATTTTAGAAGTATGACTTGGCATTTTTACAGAGGAATTCTTAAATACTTGGTCATAAATACATCTGAAATCCACTGCCTTAAAATATCCAAAATGGAGGTTTCCAATAGTCAAATTGTCCTGACTTTTTAAAATATGGTATTAATTTTTAACATTATTTTCCTGATTCATAAAGACTTTCCACATTGCTCAGAGGAGGTATGAACTATTTTAACAGTCCACAAATTAAATTGTGCCTAACAATGTGACTTAATTGGAATAATATTAAAGTGCACAGATGTGTGTTGCTGTTAGAACAAGCTTTTTTGTCTAGCACTCTTATGCTGTGGTAGTTTATCTCCACTGTGAATACAAATTGTCTCGGATGTGGAATGTAATAAGCAATATTTTATGTTATTTGTACAGCAGGATGCTGGACTCAGACCCCTATGTGTACACAATTATGCACCTCACATGTGAATTTGAAAAATCTTGTAATATCTTGGAAGTCCTGGAGTTTCCTGTGTAGAATTAAGGTATTAATTAGCAGTATCTATATTTTAGGGTATTATAAGTAGACAAAAGATGTCTATCACTGATTTTACTGCAAAGAATATTATTGCTCGGGTTCTTTGTTTTTTGTACCTGGAATCGAACTCACACGCTTGAGAAGCAGGTGGTGGCAAAACTGAGTTAAATCCCCAGCCACTAGGGTTCTTGATATTTAGGTAAATAGTATTTGGAGCATTCATGTGTGAAATTAGGAGGCAGACCTAACTTAATTCAATGAATTAGTTCGCCGTTTTTTGACATTAAATAAGGAAAACATAACAATCAATTTTAACATTACGAACATAAATATTCATCTATGATATTCTTTCTTTAATTGATGTAATATACAATATGAATCGCATATTTTTAATAATTTTGTGGTGCATGTTTTTACCATAGTATAGAAATTAGTGTCAAAAATGATATTTATGGCCCGGCGTGGTGGAGCATACCTGTAATCCCAGCACACAGGAGGCTGAGGCAGGAGGATCACTGTGAGTTCAAGACCAGCCTGGGCTACATAGTGAGTTCCAAGTCAGTCTCAACTACATAGTGATACCCTATCACAAAAAACCAAAAGAAAAAATAAAATAAAATTTATAACTTAAAGCTTTAAATGGGTATATTATTAATGGGTTTTAGAGATGTGAGTTATATAAAACTTTTAAATCAACAGTAATAAAAGATCACATAATTTAATATCATCACTAATTTTAATGCCATGCATTTAACATTCCTTTTCTTTTTAATGATTTTCCTTCTTATTCATTGAATTATATACATGACTGTAAAGTAAATGACATCCCTGACCTGAAAATGAAGAGAGCTTATATAGAGAGCTTATTTGTATAAGAATTTTACTGAGGTTTGAAAAAAAAATTGTAACAATAGAATACCTGTGGAAATATTCACTGAAGGTACCTTGAATGTCCTATTTGTGTATAATGTTGGTCATTTGGTAGCATACCAAAAAGCCTTATAAAATGGAATTTATAGTGTAAAATATAGTATGCATTTAGATCATATGGTTTAGTAAATTAGCTCTACACTCATATATTAGACCAAATATTTACTCGATTTTCCCTAAGCCTAAAGCATTATTAAGGACCATAGGATCTGTTCTAGAATTGCCTCAAATGTCAAAAGTGGTAACTCATTCCTATCTGGTGATCGTATCTTGAACATAATTTTCATTTTTCTAGTATTTGTCCACAAGTGATAACCCTGTTATATAATCACAGCTTCTCTACTCTCAAGATGTCATCAATCTTTATGATATCATATTTAACATTTTTAGCTCTTTCCTGGCTTCTATTTCCTTTTTTTTTTATTGTTTCAGTGATCTCCAGCTAAATTTTCCAAGATCATTGTATAATACAGCTCGGGTAACTTTGCACATGGACTTTAGACACTCTTTTGGTTCATATCCAATAATTTTTCTAATCATAACTGGATTAGGTGACTACGCCATCCAAAGGCTCTTAAGCCTCCTCAAATACAGCGGATTTGTTAAAAAAAATGATCTTTGATCTTGTCATGAACTAACTGAATATTCTTTAACAATTAAAGAGAGTCGGCAGTGTTCATTGAAAGTCTTTTCATTTCAACTAAGTGAAAACACTATGGCACTCTTCACAAACAATATGTAGAAAATATACAGTTAAACCTCAACAATAATCTTCATATTTTGGCTAAAATATAAATTAGAAAAAGAACATCACTCAACATATTACTCAAATCAACTATCATTCAAAGGCCTAGGATAGTTGTTGCTTAATAAATGCTGATATTATACCTCATTATATTCACAATGAACTGAAGTTGTGAGTTTCAAATACTGTTTGGAGGGATATTTATCAAGCATTTAAAAAATCGTAGAAATGGTTCTGTATAATCTACAAGAGTTTTTCTTGCCTTGACTTTTAAATATAGGTAGAAAATATTTAAAAAAAAAAGATTTTACCACCAAATTAATGATGGAAATAATGGTTTGGTCCTAGTCTAAGATTTTTTTTTTGATTCATATATATTTTTTTTCACAAAAAATTGATGCTACCTTGGGCTGGTGATTTAGCTCAGTGGTTCTGCTGCCTGCCTCACAAGCACAAAGTCCCAAGTTTGATTCCCAGTACCAAAAAAACAAAACAAAACAAAACAAAAAATAGATGATATGTTTTTTAAAATATTGTATGATTACTAATAAATATAGAGAATTTAAGTAACAATGAGATGATCAAGTGTTAAGTTGATATAATTAATCACACTTTCAAATGGTGCAAACCACAAAAAATGCACAATTATAAGACAGTGAAATATATTTTAATGTCTATGAAAATGAAATTTTTGGAAAATATTTCTCCTATATCTGCAATGAAAATAGGGTCAATTACATCGATTCGAGTGATATATACTATTTTAAATGAAATGATCTCTCTGAAGAAAGATTTTAAACTAGAAAAGAATGATCAGTAAAGCCTATGATTATTATAGCATGAAAAAACTTGACATTTTATTTAAGTAGTTGATGTTACAGGTAAGGATAACAGGACTCTGAAGATTTGCTTAAATTATTCCAAAACAGAAAAACTAAATGTAGAATCTAGGTCTTTGGATTAGATCATGCAATTAAGAATGTCTTATCAAGTGCTGTGGATTTAGCTCAGCAGCAGTGCGCCTGTTTCATAAGTGAAAGGTCCTAAATTTGATACCTGATATGACACACAGAAACAAAATTAATAATAATAATAATGCCCTATCAATATAATTCTTCATAACCCTGAAAAGTCATTTTGATTCATAACATTTTATATGTAAATGTTGTATGATATCATGCATGAGTAACATGAGATTTAAAAAAATGACTGATATGTAAAAAGATTTCTAGGAATATCTTAGTGAAATAATTGGACAGACCTGCACTCTCATGTATAGATGGGAATGAACTTATGCTTATTTATGTTATCTTTCAAAGTGAAGTTAACTAATTATTTCTCAAATTTTAAACAGCAGAATCATACTCCATTAGAGTAAAGAGAAAAAGGGATGTGATTAAACAAGCAAAAAAATAAACAGCAAAAAGCATAGAGAAAAGGTTTATCACTCTGGGAATTAATTTCTTCATTTTAAATATAATGGAGAAGGATGAAATATATTTAATAAAATTTTCATCTCATTTCAATCTTTATTTGAAAAAGCTATCTTAAAATTTCAACCAATTTTCAAATGAAATAGAGCAGGAACAAATACTGAAATACTTGGGAATAGCTGAAAACTTGTATCATGCCCTCCTCTCTGGAACCCTTGAAAACCCATTCTGAGATGTCATCCAGTGTATGTCAGAACTACTGTCTCTGTTCTACTGACCTACACAATTTCCACACTTTCTCTTACCAGTACCAGAATATTTTTGTGTAAACAGAATATGACTTGAAATTTCCTTATTGTCATACCTATGTAGAAATTTATTTATTCATGGTGTCTATCACATCATATCGCCTCAGGCATTCTTCAACACTTTCAAATCTAATATAACCTACAATAAATTCAAATATTAACCTGCTGAAAACTAGACGTTTCAGTTATCTGTTTAAAAATCAATTTTTGTGCTACATCTATGCCAACTAATGTGATCAACTCACATCATTTAACTCTATGTGTGTTTAACAGCTATAAAATTGTGCTCTTTTGCAATATGCACAAAAATTTTTAAATTTTTAGTATAGCATGGTGTCTCATGAGATGCAGAAATGTTTGAATACAACTGATCTTCCTATAAAAGCAAATATATAAGTAGTTTTTACAATTTTAAAGATAAGTACTAGATTCATTCAAAGAACAAATAATTTTAATGTCAAATGAATTCTTAATGAAGTTTGAATTTGTAAAAAACTGAGTTTATAAACTGAAGACAGTTTTACAGGTTATATTCTACATCTTTTATTAATTTTATCACTAATTGTCATTTCGCAGTTGAATGTGTTGGTGAAACAAAAACAAAGTTTGCCCTTAGGATCATCAGGTAAAAATACTGTAGAAAAAATTATTATTCTTAAGCATGTTTTATCTATACTATAATGTTATGGGAATGATAAGAAAAAACATGAACATGGAAGATAAGCTCTCCTAAATCACAAAAGTGCAATGCCTTCTGTTTCAATGCAGTGTCTTGGGGAAACAGCATTGGGAGAATCTGATAGTCAATTAAACATTTTACTTTCACAGCCTATTTGCATAAAAACTAATTATTTATAGGTAAACGATCTCTTCTCCTTGTGAATGCCCTCTGGAGTAAAGATTTTTTTTTTTGATGTTCTGAGAAAGAAAATTAGGCTGTTTATTCACTAATTAACTTTAGTGAAATGTATAATACCATTTTTTTCAGAAAAATACAGTAGATGGTATTTTTTTCTGTGACACTGAACCTTCATTTATAATGGTATCTTGTTCAAGTCTGTGAGGAAAATGGTACTTATGTTTGGTAAAAGAGACACACATTTGTGGATCTGTTTGCCAATGATTTTTCTGAAGTTAAATGAAATGGCATATATTCTTGGGAAACCATATATAT
>NW_022900913.1:20656840-20662987 GCF_012274545.1 Fukomys damarensis | reverse complement strand
CCATATATAGATATAGTTTTATATATATATCTATATATGGTTTTATATCATGTGCATGGATATGCATGTTCATAGAAACAGCCTTTGTACTATCAGCCCTATAAATATAAAGAGAAATCATGTTATTAAACTACTCAAATTTCATGATATTTCTTTTAGAAAACTTAATTTTACAAATGCTACTTAATACTATTAAATGATAATATTTCCAACTTTTGTGACTTTTTTTCTTATAGAAGAAATCCTTTTCTCCTAGTAGAATACAGAGTTCTCAGAGTGGAAGTTAAGTACTGTCCCTTAATATATCAGTACCAGTAGAACATCTGACCCAGTTAAATATACATCTACACACTGTTCCATTGATGTGTGAAATGTTTGAAAAAAATCTTACATTTAAAAATTAAACTACTTAGCATAATGCTTTAGCTCCCTCTTTTGGATATCTCAGATAACAATATGAAAATGAATGTGTCCTTATTTCTACACACACATTATAATCTGATATAATATCAATTGCATTATTAAACTCCATAAAAGCAATCAATATAATAAATTTTCAGACAGTCTTCAGCTACAAGTATACCTGGAAACAGTTTTATTATTGGCACCCTCAGACATTGAACACTTTCAAGAGATGGATGTGTTTTGATGCAAATATTTATACATATTGTTTGAAATAATAAATCAGTTTATGTGGATTCTGAAGTTCTGTTTCTGCAAATAAAATATTAGAGTGCATATATTCCAAAACAAATTACTAGTTACCATAATTAATATCTAAGAAACTTTTAAAAGGATTGCTCTCCTGATATTATACAATTGGTGATTTTTTTTCCTTCTTGGGTTTATTGGCACTTTTTAGGTGCACAGTAGTTACATTCATCATTGGGATCTTGTACCTCTGCATGACAGGACTTCGTTCTCATTTTTTCCCCTTGTCCCTGTCCTCCTTTCAACCCCAACTCCCTTCCCTATTTACAAATACTTTATTTCCTATTTTTCAATTTCTCATATATTTTTTCTTTTCCCTTATTTCTTATTTTGGACTTTTTTCATAGTTGTTTCAGTGCTGATATAGAAAATGGTACATCAGATGCATGAAACAAGAAGTGTGTTCAATTCTTGTACATATAATAAACTCATATATCTTTTCCTACAAAATAATATAATTTAGTACTAACACTGAAACAATCTGCATTCTTAAAGTCAAATTTTTATATTTGGTATAATTATTTATATAATCACAGTAATAGAACTGTACTCATGAAAATATTCAATATGTAACACCAGAAAATATTATTTGAGTAAAAACATAATTTATGGTACTATTAACTTCCGACTGATGGGGGACGAGTCAGCTAAAGCTATTAAAATCTAAAAATTTAAATGAAGAACATATTTTTAAAAATATTTTTACAGAAATATAATTGTGTATCTTTTTCCTTGTAAATTAACAAATTTAAATAAACCATTTTAAAATTAAATGCTATATTTTATTATTTAAAATGAAAATATGGTATTTGACAATTGAGAGTATTAAATTCTGGCCTGGGATTTAGCTCAATGGTTCCGCCACCTGCCTGGCAAGCAAACGTCCCTGAGTTCAATCCCTGGTACCAAAAATACCAAAAACAAAATGTATTTTATCTCACCCAGTTTGTACTCTCATATTTCCAATATATAATACTTCTTTTGAGTATTTAATTTTATAATGAATTTAAATAGCAATTCTTATTTTAAGAATTTAATATCACTAACTTTTGTCAAGTCGACAATGGTGAATGCTAGTAAAAATACTAATAGATAATATTTGAAATTATTATTTTTCGTTAAAATTCTATTTCTCTTATATCTCATATTATTTCCAAGGATTTATAAAATCATTGATTCCTTTGGATGAATTTAAAAATCTATTCCATTTGTGTTTATTTATAAGTTATTATTTACATCTTTTGCACTGAATGGTCAATTTTTTCTCAGCTAAATATAAAATGTATCCTTTTGCAAATTGCTAATATATTTGCTCTATGTTTTATTTGAAAGTAAGAAGTAATATATCACAGATGGAAGAATTTTATCATTGGCTTCATTTCCTCTTAAACAGATACTACACAGAGTTAATAATTTACCACAGACTATTCATAGAATGCTATTCAGATTCTGCTAGCTTAAAATTCCTCCAGAAGATTCTACGTTGATCTCAATGTTAAATCCAAACTGGGCTGCTCTTGTTGTCTTCAATGTTATGAACACATGGCCACCTTGTAAAAAAATAAAATTGGTATAATACATGTTACAGAGAGGGAGAAGGAATTGGTCGTGTAGGGAACACTAGCCCTCAGGAAAGAAAAGGTAGAATCTAAAATAACTGCTCACTGTAATTCCTATTTACCTGTGACCTCCTGACTCCGTCCCTCAGCTTCGCTGTGAAGCTGGGCGATGCTTCTCTAATTTACAGATTTTACCTGGCATGGATTTTAACTTAAGTACAGTCTCTTCAATATTTTTCTGCTCGTATAAAGGAATGTTTTAAACAAAAAGTAATAATGCTCTGATAACATCATCCTTGAAATGCCAACATTTAAAAGCAGAGTAGTAAAAATGTTTATATTTCAGTATGTATACATGAGCATTTGGACTTCTCCATGAGAAAGTGCAAGATCATCAGTTAAGGGCAACTACACAACTGAAAGAGATTGCTGAAGCTAAGAACAGCTTTCCAAAACTGACAAACTGAACCTGCAAAAAGTAGAATCTTAAAACAAATGTTGTTGATTTTAATAACAATATCTGGCATTTCTTTTAAATACCTATAGAGTCAGAAATATTTTGTACTATTGTTTCTCTATTTTAGGCAGCTATAAATATATTTCTGTGGTGGTGAATACAGATCAGAAGTTCATTCCATATATAATATGAGAAATCAAATATGTTTTAGGTCGTTCTGCAAATAAATAGAATCCTGAATCATTAAGCAGCTTTATATTTTTATCATTTTAAATGTTGTCATTATAATATTAATCAGTGCAAATAATTTTCTGAGAAAGATAATGGGTTTTAAATTTATTTAATTAAAATTATGATTTGTCTTTCTAAACTTGTCAGAAGGAATACCTATTTTGTACTTGAAAACACAGAAGTAATATCACTGTCATGTACACAAAATTTCAGTTTGCCAGTTTAATTTATAATGTGCATTTAAAAATTACAAAAGGAGAATGATTTATCCTGAAACATTTGCTATAGCACACCTACCCGAAAATATATATTCAAGTCCTTCTTTGAATTAAGTAAATAGAAATGCAGTAGACATACAAGCCATGAATTAGTGACTACCTGATAACACCTGGCTGGTTTTGCCTTCAAAAATATGCTTTTCTGTTTTGCAAGTGATAATTTTCTAAGCAAAATAAACTCTTGCATTTCCTTAACTATTTAAAATTTTTACCTTTATTGGTACGTGTCTGCAGTACATAACGGTTACATTCTTCTGGATAACCTGGCACGTGCCACAGAACACATCGTGATTCTTTTTACATCCCGCTCCCTCTTCTTCCTCCAACCTCTCTCCATGTCTTGGTTCTCTTCCCTTTTCAAAAGCTCTATCCCTCTTTTTTCTTTTATCTGTGTTTTGTTCTACTCCTCTTTTGTATTTTGTGTTTCTCATGTAAAGGAAACCATACAATATTTAAATTGTGGGTGTGATTTGTTCCATTTAATCTTTATTTATTTATGTATTATTTTGTACTGCAGCACTTTTATTTTTCCCTACACAATGACATACTGCTTGGGCCTAATGTTTTCACAGTAGAAAACTAAAAGTTGTCATCTTAAAAAGGTGAGTATAAAAGCCTTACATAAATTAAAAGGATGAATAAATTTACAGGTGTAAATGCAAACTGTTTCCAACTCAAGGCAAGTAAACCACCCACTGTGTTCAGGCAGGCAAACATCGATGATGAAAGAAACTGGGTCGGAAGGCTGGGACTTTCCCACTCTGTTAGACCAGCAAGAGGATAGAAGAGACAACTGGTGCACCAACTCCTGCCGGCCTGAGAAATCCTGGCACAGGCAGCTCTGATTTAATACCCTGCACGGGTTGCTGTGCTGTGGCCACCCAGGTCGCTGAGCCGAGGGTTTCTCTTCCACAAGTGACGGAGCCACATGGACTAAGGGGACGAATCAAACATAAGCACAGGATATTAAACATACATGAAAAGAACAGTTAACTTGAATACAAGGTCAAAATCAGCGACAAGTTGTACAGTCCAGTGCTGATATCAGTTACAAGCTCCAAGGATGAATTTCTTTCAAAGGCTTATTCCAGTTTTGTGAGGTTAGCATGAGTTGCGCACATTTGCCAGGGCAAATTAAACTTCAGAATCAGCTATACAGCAGATGCCTGGTACTTGCTCAGTCCATCTGGAAGCATCTGCAGTACACAATGGAGGGGCCTGGCTCTTCCTACTCCTGCTTGCTGATCCAAATCTGCTGGAAGGTGAACAGTGAGGCCCGCATGGAGCTTCCGGTCCACACTGAATACTTGCTCTCAGTGGGGACCATGATCTTGAACTTCATGGTGCTTGGCACCAGGGCTGTGGTCTGCATCTTGTCGCTGATGCCTGGGTACATGGTGGAGTCACCAGACAGCACTCTTGGTGTACAGGTTCTTGCAGACATCCACATCGTCATGATGGAGTTGAAGGTGGCCTCGTGGATGCCACAGGATTCCCTACCAAGGAATGAGAGTGGAAGAGAGCTTCTGGACAACGGTGATCACCTGGCCACCGGGCAGCTCCTAGCTCTTCTCCAGAGAGGAGAAAGACGTGGCTTTGGCCATCTCCTGCTCAAAGTCGGCGAGGTAGCACAGCTTCTCCTTGATGTCATGAACCATCTCCTGCTCAGCTGTGGTGGTGAAGCTGTAGCCACGCTCCGTCAGAATCTGCATGAGGTAGTCTGTGAGGTCACGGTCAGCCAGGTCCAGACGAAGATGGCGTGGGGGAGGGCGTAACCCTCATAGATGGGCACTGTGTGGATGACCCTGTAGCCAGATTCCATGACAAATGCTCAAGGCCTAGCATAACCTGGATGGCCACGTACAAGGCCGGGGTGTTGAAGGGCTCAAACATAATCTGAGTCATATTTCCGTGGGCCTTGGGGTTCAGGGGGGCCTCTGTTAGCAGCACTGGGTGCTCCTCTGGGGCCACACGCAGCTCGGTGTAAAATGTGTAGTGCCAGATCTTCTCCATGTCGCCCCAGTTGGTGACAATGCCGTGCTCGACAGGGCACTTCAGGGTCATGATGCCTCCCTTTCTCTGGGCCTCATGGCCCACGTAGTCGTCCTTCTGGCCCATGCCTAGCTAACATCCCGCCCTGGTGCCCGGGGCGCTGACGATGGAGGAGAACACAGCCTGGGAGGCATCGTAGCCAGTAAAGCCAGCTTTGCACCAGCCTGAACCATTGTCAAAGACAAGCGGGCGATTGCTCCTCCTTTGCTATCTGAGCTGGGAGGGCAGCGGAGCTGTGGCAGCAGAGCTGCGGGAGAAGGTGGAGTGTGGACCAGTGGCGGCTACTGAGACCCTTCATCTTTCCTCTCTCTCTCTTTGAGTTTATTGGTTCATTTTAAATATACAGTACAGTGACATTCATTATTGGGATCCAGTACCTTCACATGACAGTTCTTGGTTCTCATTTTTTCCCCTTGTCCCTGCCCTCCCTTCATCCCCTCCTCCCGTCCCTATTTACAAGAACTTTATTCCCATTTTTTCATTTTCTTATTTTTTCCCTTATTACCTTTCCCCTACCCTTTCCACTTCCTATTTCACATGGTCAATTATCTCATTAGGATCTTATGTACCATTATAGTTTATCACACCACTGAAACTATTTGGTATTTATACATGTATGGCTTATTTTTTTCACTTAAGAGTCTATCCTCATTATGTATCCATTTTCCTAAGAATGACTCTAATTTCTTATTCTTTATGGCTGAGTAGCATTCCATTTTATAGAAAAATCACATATTCATCCAGTCTCCAGCTGATGGGCAGATGGGCTATTTCTAAGTTTTAGCTATTACACCCATTATAAACATGAGTGCACATATATCCCTGTGATATGATTATTTGAATTGTTTTGGAAAGATAC
>NW_022900913.1:20626860-20656789 GCF_012274545.1 Fukomys damarensis | reverse complement strand
TTTTGGAAAGATACCCAGCAGAGGGATGGCTGGGTCAAATGGAACCTCTAGTCCCAAGTCTTTGAGGTATCTCCATATTGATTTCCATAGTGATTGCACCAGTCTGCACTCCCACCAACAATGGAGAAGGGTTCCTTTCTCCCCATAACCCCGCCAAGATTTGTTATTGGTTGATTTCTTGATAGCAGCCATTCTTTGTGGAGTGAGGTAGAATCGCAGTGTTGTTTTCCTCTGCATCTCTCGAATGACCAGTGATGTGGAACAAAAAATGTCCATATATTTACTTTCTGCCTTTACTCCTTAGTCTGAGAAATGTCTGTTCATTTCAGATGCCCATTTTTGAATTGTGAGACCCTTAATCTTCTTTAAAAATTAATTTTATTGGTACATTTCATGTATACAATAGAATAGCATTCATTGTTGGAAATTTGTACCTTTGCATAATTAATCTTGGTTCTTACTTTTTCCCATTCCCCTGCCCTCCCTCCCTATCTATCAAGACTTTGTTTCCATTTTTTTCATTTTCTCATTGAATACTACATTAACCAATCCATTTCTACATTAATTCCATTCCCTTCTTTCCTTTCCCCTACCGCTCTCATCTCCCCTTCCCCTTCATTCCTTCCCTTTCTATTTCTTATGATCTATTATACCTTTTAATCCTTATTTACACTTTCAGTTGCTCACACTAGAGAAACTATATGATGCTTACACATGTGTCCTATTTATATTTCACTTAATCTCAAAGTCTCAAACTGCATCCATTTTCTTGCAAATGACTCATTTAGGCTTCTTTACATCAGAAGTGCAACATTTTCTTCATCCATTCATCTACTGATGGACATATAAGTCAATTTCAAGATTTAATCATTAGGAGCTGTGCTTCATGTATCATTTAATTTGAAATGACACAACTTGTTTAGACATTGGATTCAGATCTAGAATTCTCAGGGATATGATTAAAAAGTACAAGGGCTCAATACCAAGTAAATAAAAATTTGCCTTTCTTTCAAAAATCAAGAAACATTGAGCTTCTTTACATTTTTCTATCTGAATTTCTAACATTGTCTCTCCATGTCTCCAAAATTTCTCCCAGAAGGATTTTAGGCACAATCTTTTTGAATCTTAAAAATATGCATACTTAAAATGAAGATGAAGTTGTTTCATAGATGAACTTATTTTTTACTTAAAACTATTAGATTAGGAGAAATTTGTGTGGCTCTTCATATAAATTACCTTCTAAGGTGCATAAAACTAAATCTTTAGATTCTTTAAAATAACACTTGGAGAGCTCAAAGTCCATAAACAGCTAAACTTTACATATGGATCAACAGCATGTGGATTTTTAAGTGCAATGGCAAAGTGCATCTTTGCCAATATGTCTGAACATGACATATTCTTGTGAGTACCATTATTAAATTTTTTCTACAAATCTTATGATGGTTTTTGTTCATATTGTGAAAATGTTTGCTGATAGTGCATTTCATCAAAATATAATCTCCTTCATCTTCCTTCCTGTCCTCACTGAAATCTTATGTATTCATTTATATCATATGTGGTAGAAATGAATTGTTAATTTATGAACAAAATTATTAGTGCATGTCTGCTCTGGAAAATTCAAAGTAAAGCTTGTTAATAGTAGGAACATCATGCTGGTACTGTCTGCTAGAAATTTATTGAGATACTAAGGTATTCATCTCTGAAGGTGGTTGTAATTAAGCAGAGAACAATTATTCAAAACCACCGATTATTCATATTAAAATAAGTGAAAATGCCAAAGGATAGATTATCTCACTAATGATTATATACCATTAAAGCACATATTTTAATATGTATTGTTTACACAGCCTTTATTTACCCACCTCAGTACTGATGATGATTATGATGATGTCTCATTAATGATTTGGTACTATACTATAATCAGGAGATAAAGAAATAGTGAATGTTCTGAGTCACACTGTTGACTCAGATGACCCTTGTGTGCTTAATAAGCAGAATCATTAGAAAAGACAGCTATGAAGAGTAATGATTTTATTTGCAAAAGTTTTTGTGTCAAATGTTTGACAGGGTGCATGATCATAATATTATGTAGTAGAATTCTGGGAATTCAAGAAATCTGGGAATTTAAATAGATGTTCAAGAAAACAAAGCTTATATTTCAGAAGTTATACTTCATTATAGCAGCTTCTTAAAGGGCAAACACAAAAAGGTGTGTTCTTCGGCAGGTTTGTAAACATAGTTTATTTTATTTAGCATACCTCTAATGTCCAGGGTTAGTGTCTAAGTATCAGAAAAAAAAATTGCTTTGGTGAATACGTAAAGAAAACCTTAATAGTAAACTGTACTTATGTCATGACAATAAATGCATTCCCCACAGAAAAGAAACCATAGATAGCAAGAGGTATAAGGGATTTCATTAAAGCTTGATTTTAGGAGATTAGCTTTGATACATTTTTACCACTTACATTATTTCTTGAAACAAAGAAAAGATGTGTCCTGGCAAACATCAATTGTAAGAGCATGATTATTTAAAAGAAAATAATAAACACCTTCTCTGTAGCAGTCACTGGGTTTATAACAGAAACATGACAGACCTCTTTTCATCTCTATAGTTTTGTAGCTCTAATTAAATTTAGGTATTTTAAAATTTAAAGTGCTTTAAAAATAAATGCAATACGTGTGCAGTGATCGTAAAGCTAAAGCTAACGTTGAAATTGCTGAATTAGTCCGCGTTTCGCTGTACTTTCCACTGCATCCTAGCAAGGACTGACTGAGCACACGGATTTCCTTCAACTCTTGGTCCATTATTTCTCCTACAAAATTGGATCATAATTCTATATTAACCTCTTGTGATAGGATAAGGATAATTAATTTTTATTGTAAAACTTATTAAATTCATGGGCTCTTGTTTATTGAAAAATCCTTAAGGGAGTTGGGTGCCTGAGAGTGGCAGAGGGACATAAAAATAAAAGGATGAAACAGAGAAGGTCTTTGTAAGAACCAACAGTAATTACATTTCGTGAACTAGAAGTATAATTGGTTCAACTCTCTGAAAATATATTATTTAATAACTTGCCCTATAAATCTATACTTGTATGAAAATTGATATATTTTATGTATGCAGTATAAACATATATAGCATATGTATATCTCCAATAAATTATATTGATGGCAATTTTACTAGACCATCTTCAACATATTTTAATCAGGTTCATTTTTTTATCTTATCATATACATAGTTGTTACAAGTATTTCTAAACTCTTACAACAATATCAATTCTCAAAGATCATGCTGATTAATTTAAACTGCAACATTGTGGTCACTTTATGAGTACTAGAGACATCCATTGCCCCTGAGCAAATGCCCAATATTCAAGATCCCTGGAAGCCAAACTCACATAGCTTTTACCTACCTCTCTGGAGGTGAGACATCTGACCCTTATAGGGAAATGCTCTATGAGATGTTTGGTCAGATAGGTTAGGTGGGGAATGTTACAAAGTCTCAAAACGTGCTGGGTACTTTAAAGGAGTTTTAAGCATAAATTAACAGTACTTGACTGGTTTTTACGTGTAAAGAAGGGAGAATTTGGTGGATACATATTCTTTTTAAAATTTTTTTATTGAGTTTATTGGTACATTTTAGGTATACAGTTCAGTTACATTCATCATTGGGATCTTGTACCTTTACATGGCAGGTGGTCTTGGTTCTCATTTTTCCCCTTGTCCCTGCCCTCCCTTCACTCCCTCCTCCCCTCGCCATTTACAAACACTTTATTTCCATTTTTTCATTTTCTCATATTTTCCCTTATTACCATTCCCCTACCCTTCCCATTTTCCCTACACCTTTAGCCCCTTTCTTTCTATTTCACATTGTCAATTATATCATTAGGATATCTTATATACTATTATAGCTTATCACACCAGAGAAACCATTTGGTATTTACACATGTGTGACTTATTTATTTCAATTAGGAGTATATCCTCAATATGTATCCATTTCCTATGAATGAATCTAATTTCTCATTCTTTATGGCTGAGTAGCAGTCCATTTCATAGAAAAACCATACTATTATTTTCTATTCAGTAGAAATATTGAACTAAACAATGACACAATAACCAAAACAGCAATGACCCCTTCGAGATGTCCATGACCTTAGCTTTACCTTGCTGAATTACAGCTGTTGAGGAAGCTTATTTGATTTTTGTGTTTATGAAGAGAAAGATAGACTATGTCTTCATTGATGCCTGGGTAAATGATACTACTTTTCAAGCTGGTTATTGTATTCTCCCTCATAGCCTAAATTGAGAAATGTGTTTTAAATTGAGAAATGTGTCTCACTGATCTAAAATTCACTTTTTGTGTACATGAATGAGATAGGGCTAATAACACCATTAATGGATTTTGAGAACACTATATGATTTAGGCTATGAGTCATTAATAAAGTACTATATTTGTAGCAGTAATCCAAATCTTAAAATTCTGATGAGCTGAACACATAAAAGGCAATGTAAATTTTTATCTCACAATATTTGCTCATCACCGGTCTGGTGCTAAAATGGCAGGAGCATCCGTGTTTTCTGCATTATGTGAGCTATCTTGGGAAATCTTGATAGTTGGAAAAGCAGAGGGAATACAACAGTAAAGATAATGTACAAGTTAAGAAACCCTCTTCTCAGTATTAATATATGGCATCCACTCAAACTTCAGTGACCAAATAGCCAGTCCTCCAGTACGAATGTGTTTACTAAAGGTTCACACTTGATCTTAGCCAAAAGGCAGAGAAGCGATTTCTATGGGTTCATGCACTGGAAGGTTGCTGTCTAGTGTCATATGTTGGGAGATGGTAGAACCTTTGAGAGGTGGGACTAGTGAGAGTTAATGAGGTCATTAAAAATCAATAACCTAACCCTCTCAAAAAATATTAATGGATTCCTCACAGAACCATTGTTGCTTGCAATGACAGTGTGTGTTGTAAAAGTTGTGAGCCTACTCACCTATCCCTCTGGTTGTCTTGCCATGTGATTTCCACCACAATTGCCTCCACCCATTTTTCTTTCTTTGGCACTAGGGATACATAGAGGCCATTGTTTTCCTGACAAAGCTTACAGTCTCCACTATTTTGTGATGACAAAAAGTGTGCCAGGGTAGCCACATATAACATCAAAACATTAATGCAGCATTATTTTATATGCTGGGAATAGTGATACATGCAGCTTAATAGAAGAAGTGATAAATATCAAGGAGATGGCTTTGAACATTAAAATATGAATACATGTAACAAAAAGTATACTGTAATGTAAACCAAGATTGGTAATTTTTGTATATTTCAGATAAATGAAAAATAATTTGTGAAAATAAAAAATTGACACTTTAAATATTGAGAGTTCATTTGAGCATACAGTAATTTACAGATAAAGCTCTACCAGGCTTACATCAATTGGTCTCTACCAAGAATAAGAGAATGTAACTTTTTAAAACTGTTTATGGAAGTGTGGGAAAGAAAATAATTCGATTGATTAAAGTAGAACATAGGCTTAAAATTCCTAGTAAAGATTAATTGGCAGTGTTTGCCTGATTAACCTTGTTTCATTTCCATAGAATCTACTTATTTACATTGAGCTTAATTTTGAATGTCTCACTTGAGAACCCAGGGTGCCTGAATAGCCTCAATTTAATGGCCCCAGAATTAATTATTTTAACCAACAAATGATTACCACAAACTGTGAAGCACCTCGAATAGCTCTTGGCCTATGCTTAATATATGCTACTTATAACAGTAATAAATGGCTATTATGTTATTATTATTGTTTCCCTGTTTATTTTGCCCTCCTACAGATTTTAATAATAATATGTCATACATTATATATGACTTTATTCATTTGCCGACAGACTTTACAATGGAAAGAAAAACTGGATTTTTAATGCTAGTGTTTGTCATCAAGATATTAGGGCAATATTCTTTGTCAGTGTACTGTGTGTCCAATAGGGATTTGCAAAGTTAAACATACGAATTTATTTTTCCATTAAAATACTTTCCAACTTTAATAAGAGTATTCTTTACGTTTGAAACCTAGTAAAGTTAGCATGGTCATTTTTCGTACTTTTTGTCTGTTTAGACTTTATTTGGCCAGTACACTTAAGTAATCTCTAGACCTATTATGGAGTTTCCAAATGGCACACAGACTCATGTTACGCTGGAGGCTGTGTAGCACTCATTGAAGACCTTACCATGGCGATTGCTACAGTAACATTTCAATTGTCATCAGTACCAAAAAAATCTTCACTATTGATCTTCCAAAGCTTATATTGCAGTATAGCTCAAGAATTCAAATGGAATTTTTCTCATGTTTTCATTCATGTAAGATGGAGATCAGGAAAAAGTATCTGCCTATTTGTTTAAAACATAATGTTTTTCTTAGATAAACATTTAAATAAAATATTCTTAACTTAGTTATGAACCTATTTTAAAGTTATAAAAGTTACCACATAGCGGTCCTTTTACATTTAATGATATAGCTCCTATTCTACATGTAATCCAACATAATGAACAAATATTTTGTCCTTTTTTTGTCCATCTACATATATTTTTGAGAATCTCCTTTTTGCTTGATAGAAAAATGAATATATTGCATGTATAGGTCTGAAATGCTTTAAGGAAAAGAGAGAGCCACAATAATTTTTAAATATTTTTAGACCTTACAAGAGAATTAACAATAGCACCATGAATTGTACTATTGCAACTAATTCTATTTGACATATTAGGGAAAAATTTAAGCAGATAAAGAGATTAATACTATGACAAATATTATATATGTAGCAATGTGTAGAGATTTCTAAATGCTACATCTTTTTATTAACTCTGTCCTCAGTATTATGGATTTGGTGCTGATGCAGTATAGACAAAGAATTTCTTACCTCAATCTTGTAAAGGCTAGGAATGTTATAAATGGATAATAAATATTTACATTTAACTAGTACTATAACAAAGCATGACAGGCTGGGCATCTTAAAACAAATGTGTTTGCTAGCCATCCTGGAGACCCAGAGTCTGAAATTAAAGCAAATGGTGGGGTCATAGTTTCTCTAAAGGTTGTAGTGAAGTTTGCTGCTTTGTCTTTTCTATCCCGTGGTAGTTTGGCTTGTGGCACAATCGCTGCCTCCTTCTCTATGTGACCATTTTCTCCCTGTGTCTGTGTGTATCTTTGTTTCTTCTCCTAAGTATACCAGCAATATTGGATTAGTGTCCACCTGACTTCAGAAACATCTCATCTTAGCATAATTACATTTTCAAAAACCTTATGTACAAGTAAGGTGAATTCACAAGTGCCATGAGGTAAGATTTTTTTGGGCACATAGCTCAGCCCACAAGAATTAGCCTATGTTCTTGAAGTAATCTTTAGAAATGTTAACCAAAGACTTCTTGCTTTCTCTTACCTAAACATGGCATAAGGGTCTTAGAGCATAGCTCAGTGATAAAGTGATTACTTAGAATGTTTCAGAGCCTGGCTTTGAATTCCAGAACCACAAAAACAAACAAAAAATACCCACAACAAACTTTTATAGACTTAATTGTACATCTCCCCCTCCTCTGAGTTTGCAAACAAATATTATCCTTCTTAATTACTAAAAATGCTATTGGGTCTTATCTCTGTGGGAAGCTGAGGAGTCATGGACTTCTCCACATTCCGTCTTCTCTGGGGAATCATGGGAGAGAGGTGATGAAGTCATGATAACAAATTTTGCTACAACCTCCCAGCAAGCCCATGATGTTCACACAGACCTAACAAGAACAAAATTCTCTTGTAAATGCACTGTGATTTTGAATCATATGTTACCACAGCATAATTTAGCCTACTGTGATTAGTTCAGAAATATTTACCAGAAAAACAAAATTTGTAACAACAGCATAAGGCCTAGCTGTCTGACAGAGGAGAAGCCTTGTCAGAGTCAGAATCTTAAGAAGTTGGAAATTGAGTTAAGGCAGAGGTGTGATAATATACAAAAATATAACTTTAAAAAAAATTTTGAAGGCAGATCCTGGATTTAATGCATTTGTAGTACTAGGGGAAAAAGTGGGAAGGCAGGATATTGCTAGATTGGGTTTGTCCCTATAGTGTTATTTTAAAGGGAGAATAACAGAGTGATCATTTCAGAGGTCTTTTGCTGGACGGCTGCCCAGAAAGTAAGGGGATGTAGAAGTACCATTCCTGAGGGACTGACAGGGTAGGGAGTGAGGCAACATTTTTGGACAGTCTTGTAAAAGATAGAAATAATAATGCTTTTGTCTGTAATTGCATATTTCACTCAAGATGAGCACAGACACCACAGGCTTCCACTCATATGAGATGTCAAAAGTAATCAAATTCATAGAAGTAGAGTGGTGGCTCCAAGAGAGTAGAGGGAGCAAGATAAGGGTATAAATGCTACTCAGTAATGTAAATGTTCAGTTATGCAAGATAAAAATGAGCTACAGATTTGCTGTCAACATTGTAATTACAATTAACAATAATCTGCAAGGCATTTAATAATTATTGAGGATAGATCTTACGTGTGTGACTTTTTTAATCACAATAAAAATACAAACAATATGCTTGTGTGAAAATGGATTCAAATTGTATTCAAAGGAATGGCAGTTACACCTTATTTTAAACTTCAGTGTATTGTAATGTCTCATGTAAGTATGATAAAGGACTTTGTTAAGGGATCAGTTCACAGTAAATTCTCTTAATTTGAGCAAAAATCTCTCATGTTGAATCTATGGCTCATTCAGTGAAGTTCAACGAACCCAAGAGACCCATAATTAAATAGGCACGGCAAGGCTTTAGGAGCAGTACTAAAAAACACAGAAAATCTTAGAAGTGTACTTAAAAGTCGCAGTCTCTATGTATGACTCTTCATACATGAAATTGATTGGAGTTGAAGGAAAAAGCCATTAGGTTTTAAGAGAATTGTTTTGCCAAAGAAATCAAGAGGTCAGATAAAAAACTGTGCCTGAGTCTCATTGTGGTTAAAGTCACTGAACCATCAGTTTTCACATCTACTAAGCTGATGGAACATCAGTTCATATCTCACAGAGCATGGGCATGCTATTTTCTGTCTTCTTCAGAAGTAGTGAATGAAATTAATAAAAATAAAAGAATTCTGAAAGATGAAAGATTTCCAAAATAATTACAGCTGTAAACAGAGGAGCCTGTTTCAGGAGGTAGAATTAAAGAATTATTTCTCTGTATAGGCTAATTCTCCATTCCCCTAGCAGGTTTTCAAAATTGCTATGGTAACAAGAGGTACACAGAAAGGTCGATCGATGGATAGTAAATACAGTTAAATAAGAAAAAGAAGTTCTCGAAAGCTACTGCTGGGTAGTGTCACTGTGATCATGACAGTGCACTATGTTTTTAAATATCTACATCAAAGAATTTTGAAAGTTCTCAACATAAACAGGACGTGAATTTGAAAAGATCGACAATGTTTGACATAACTTTAAACTTACACAGACATCTTTGCAATATCAGATATTACACCAGAAATATGGGCAGTATTTATGTATCACTTAAAATTAAATTTAAACAATATAAGAAAGAACTCCGCATGGCTTCCCTCATGATTTCTCTTTGTCTTATGCTGTGTGCATGTATGTTTATTGTATGTCAACTCTTGCATTCCGGAGCAGACAGCTACACTATTATTTATTTAATAAATCTCTCCAGCATGAAAGCCTTCCTTTATGAAAGCTACTGATACCTATCTATCCCTCACTGCTTCCATACTGAGATCCCACTGACTCGATGTACAAATGATCAAATCCCTCAACATGCACTTGACTACAAGCCTAACTGTAATTTATGAGTTGCATTGCTTGAGTCCATTTTATCATAAGAAAGAAACAGCCTCATTCTATAATCAGGGTTGAGTTGTGTTATGATTGTGTCTAGATGTCCTCTCAAAGCCTCATGCAGTCTTAAGTGGGGCTTCTTCAAAGGTGGCTCAAACTAAAATGTGTGATTGATTCATGATGCAATGCTAGGACTAAAGGTAGTTGATTACTAAATCAGTCGAGTGATTGGTTTGGCACAGCCCTAATCCTGGCAGCCTTGAGACAATATAAGAAACAGAAAAAAGCTCGTCAGGTCCCTTCCTCCCTTGTTGCTTTTGCAATCTTCTGCTGCCATGAACTATTGCCCCTCGACCATGAGCCACCCTACCTTGGAGCCGGCTGAATATGGATTGAAATCTCCATGAACTGTGAATTAAATAAGCCTTTTCTTCTTTAACTTTGAGGGTCAGGTATTTTGTCTCAGCAATGAGATAAAAAATGACTGACGTGTTGTTAGGGTCAGCAATCCTATTTACCAACTACATTGTAATATCTGAGGGCGTGCATGGTAGAAAGGTACTTATTTATTTTTATTAAAACATATTTGCAGTACATAATGATTATATCCATCTTAAGGAGTTGGTACATCTACATAACACAACTTAATTTTTTCCATTCCTTCTCTTAGCTCCCTTCCTTTTTGAATATCCATCTTTTATTGTACTCTTTATATTTTGTCGCTTTCTTATATGAGAAACTTTCATATTTACTGTGTATCTGATTTATTGCATCTGTTATCTTCTAGGTGCATCAACTTCTCTGCCAGTAAAAAAGGATAAACTTGAGTCATTTGTAGGAAAACAAAAGGCATGTTTGACCAATTTCTTTGAAGTTAGACAAAGCAACTTGATTTACTCAATGAAAAATTTGTGGAATGGATGGACACCAATTCTGATTAAAGGTCTTGTAAGACTGAGGACAAATTGCAAATTACTACCTCGGTAGATTTGGGATTAAATTTTTGCAATGGCATTACAAAAACTGGGCTCTAATATCCTGAGTCTTAAAGTTTTGAACTGGTTTAATAAATACAATCTACCTGATCACAACAGCATCTACTCCATCATCTTATCCACACTCACTATAGACTAGTATGAATGTGCTATCCCTTCAAAATAGTTAATTAAATAGTTTATAGTGAATCTCAAATTTTATTTATAATCGCCTGGTAAATAGTGTTTTATTGCCCTCTAATAGAATATGACTTCCTTATCCAATCAATAGTTCCACTTTGAAGAAAAAGATGACTATAATTATATATTATGGATCCATCATATGTCCTACTCTTTCTGTACACATTTTTATTTAATCATTTAACTCTTTATAAGATGAGCTTATGACTCTCATTCGGTATATAACGAAAACGTGTTAAGAGTGTGACAAGCACAGAGTATTAACCGCATTCCCACACTCAAGATTTACTATTCATTCGACTCTTCTATTCCGCATCTACATTATAAAAAGTCTATAAGTTTCATAATTTAAATTCATTAATATTCTAATTTTTTCTAGAGATTTTTGTAATCCATGTGTTTAAACTGAGACTACATAAATATTTCCATTAGTCTGTAAATGAAATTGGGTAAAGGTCCTAATTATGACTGTAAGTTTCAATCATTACTATTAGAAGTATCTAAGATTCTATCATTAGCAGTATTAATATCATTGTAAGCAACTTGTATATTCATTACTTTTTCGAAATTATGACTGTGATTATATCTGCTGCTTGATCTTATTATTAAGATCACATTTATTAAGAGGCACATGTATTACTAACCACAATGAAAAATATTTTATAGCTACATTTTAGTGAAATTGTGTTTTATATACTATATTTCTTATATTTTAATTTGGATATTAAAACATTCCATGAACAGATTGACAAAACATTTCATTAAAACAAAAACATTGCAATTCCTTTTATAAATTCCTGATAACCTCTTGAATATGTGATTAACATATTGCTTAATATCTGTAGCTCTGTTGTGGAAATTATTATGTGTTTGCATATTTGTTTCATAATTCTCTGTCCCATAGCTTCCTCCTCTCTCCTTGATATTATTATAACTTTATCCACCCACCACCCATCCCCATTTTCCTCTGTCTGCCCTCCTGCTGTCTACTGCTAACTCCAGAGATAAGTTCAGTTGAACTCAGTACAGCAATACAGTCTTAAACAGGGCCAGTATTTAACACTGACTCTTTTCCTGAATGAGCCGTCCTTAGTGTAGACTCTGACTCATATGAGATACTCATTGATTTGTATCTGACCGACGCTGATGTTCACTTCTGACGCTGAAAGCTCACATGAAACCACAGGCTGAAAATTCATTTATAACTTTCTCCACTGTTTAGAAGTTAGGCATATAAATTTATTTTTTTCTTTCATTTTCTCAGTAGATTAAATATTATTTAGTCAATTATTTGTAACAACTATTTTTTCAGAGATATATCATACTCTCTCTTCTTATGTATATAAATAATTTTGTTAGAATGTAAGCTCTGTTAGAATACAATTTTGTTACAAGTCTGGTGCTGTGTCCATCTAGAAAAAAAAATCTCTCTGGGCTGGGGATTTAGCTCAGTGGTTCTGCCACCTGCCTTGCAAGTGCAAGAACCCGAGTTCAACCCCAGGTTAAAAAAAAAATGAAATAGAAAAATCCCTCAAAATTGAGTAGCCATTTCATACATAGATACACTGATAGATGATAGATAGATTTTAAATTATTTCCTAACATGATAAAATATTCCATAGTTCTTGGCATGATTTATTTACATTTTTATTTATTTAGATATTTAGTTCGTTTTCAGCTTTCCCCTAGTATTTCCATCAAGGAACTGTCAGAAAACAGATGACAAACACAAATCAAATATTTGGGAAGGGTTCAATATAGAATATAGATATGGCTAAGGAAACCAACTAGAGACGGTGCCATCACAGATATGTTTATGCCATCACAAGCAGGAACTTGTTACCCATTCTGCATCTGAAAAGACACAGGCTTGGGGCAGCTGCTGCTTCAGAAAAGCGTCCTGCTGTGGTCCCTCAGGGCCATCTGAAAAAAGCCATGATTTCCATACCTCGAAAGGCAACCAGGACTTTTTCCTAAGGGCTACATGGAGGAAAACTGGCTGCCCTCTCCTCCTACCTTTTTCCTCCTTCCATGATTCCTGCCGGAGTAACACCCAGGCCCAGGGAGCCCATAGGCTCAGTTCTTGGAGATTTAGCTCCAGAAGTACTAAACAAAGCAAAGAACTTAAGGATCACGTGCAGAAACGAAAGGGACATCTAATAAATTTACATGCAGCAGAAACACTGAGCTAAATCCCCGGCCCTCAAGTAACTAATTTCTTACGGAACTTTACTAGAATTTAAATTACTTCGTCAAACACTGTATTCAATTAAAAAAATATTGGTACATTTTAGATACATAATACAGTTATGTTCATCATTGGTATCTTGTACCTTTATAGGAGAGATCTTGTTTCTTATTTTTCCCCATTCCCCTAGCCTCCCTTCTCCCCTCCACCCTTTCCTATTTACTAATATTTGTTTCCATTTTTTTCTCTTCCCTTTTTACCTTTCCCCCACCACTCCCATTTGCCCAATACCTTTAGACCTTTTCTTCCTATGAGAAAAATCTCAATTATACATTTTGACACTTATTTACACTTTTAGTTTATCACACGGGAGAAACTGTATGGTATTTACACGTGTGCCCTATTAATTTTACCTGAGTATGTCCTCAATATGCATCCACTTAGCTATAAATGTTTCTAGTACTCAACCATAAAGGAGAAACTAGAGACATTTGTAATCAATTTTTAAATGTTTTATGCATATTAGAAAATCACATTGAAGAAAATTTTGAAGCTTTATTTTCAATATTAATAATATTCAAATAAGTATTTTTATCTAATCTTTTATACCAATCACTAGGTCTATCATTTCTTATCAACACTAAATTGCTTCATTTTGGTCATCACTTTAGGTAAAATATTTTGCCAAATATCAAATCCTGTAGCTTCAAACTTTAATTTTAAAATTTGTATTTTCGTGCCTTCAATTTAGTTGTATCGTTATATTTCAAGTATAATTTCAACTACTTTTAACTGTGAAATGTACTGATACAACTCAATATTATGAGCCCAATTCTAACAATTATAGATTCCAGACCAGATTACCCAAATGTACATTTTACTGACAATTTCTACTTGAATGGTAAATTAATATCTGAGCTATAATCTCCATTTAGATATCAAATAGGACATATAGAGGATAATAATTAAAAATCAAGAGCTTCACTTTCTACCCACACACAACCTGAGCACCTCTACAGTCTCTCTATAGTAAATGGTAGCTCTAATCCACTGTTCAAGACAATCTTAAATTTATCCCTAGGCATACACTGCTATTAATCTTAATTATCTTTTCTAAAAATAAATATCAGGTTTATTTCAATTACCTTCTACTGCTTCCTTTCTTGTGTGGTGAAGTCTATTCTTCCTATAGAATAAACAGTTAACATTTGTTATATTAGTTGCGTCGTGATCCTACTGTGCCACATCCTACTTAGTCACACCTAATTTGAATTATCTTGGGGATATAAATAGCTGATGACTTTAAGGATTGTGGAAGCCTGCTGCCTCATTGACCTCCTTATCTATCCAATATATCTCCTCATTCACACACTCGCTTTGTTTTCTCTGTGACATAAAAATCTGCCATAAACATTCCCCACCTCCTCAGAACCAACTATTCTTACTTTGCTGGTTCTTATCAATGGAATACTGTGCCTAATAAAATCCTAACAATTTGCATATTATCCCTCTTCAACTTTCTGCTCAAATCTCACTATAACCAAGAAGCCACAATATTGCAAATAGAGACAACCCCATATATAATTTAAAATTCCACTTCTCACCTTGTTTTATGTTTCTTAAGAGAACTTTTTTGAATAATTTTACATTTACAAACAATTGACAAATCTGTACCTAATACTCCAAAACCTGTCACCCTTCTTGGCCTATAATTAACATTTTACATTTGTAGGACCCATTTTTTCCTATTAGCATCCTATACTGACATAGTATTATTATTAACCAAAGCCTACACTTTATTCAAACTTTTTGATTCATACTAATATGTCTTTTGTATCCAGGATTCCATCCAAGGTATCTTATTTCATTTAGTAGCACTCCTGTTGGTAAGGCAGTTAGACCTATCTTATTTTTGATGACCTTAAGTGTTGAGGAGTACTGGTCAGAATCTTTATAGGATGCTCATCCAGTAGAATTTATCAGTTTTTCTCTGGTTAGAAAGTCCGCCTTTGCTTGTGGAGGCACTACAGCTGCACTTTGTGCCTTTTCAGCACCTAACAAGGGTCTGTGCTACCCTTGTTCTAAAATTATTGACATGGTCTCAATCACCTGGTTGAAGTCCTATTTGGCTGGTTTCTCCAATCTATAGTTCAGTGTTTCTCTCAATAGCCAATCTATCCTTTTTAGAAGTTACTAAGTGTATCTCAAGCTTAAGACGTTTTCCTCTGTGAGGTCACAGAATCTACATAAATTATTTGGAAATATTTTTAGCTTATGTTTATTATATCAGTTTTAGAGCCCCCCATTTATTTGGTCAGTCCTTTATGGAGGTATAAGTTATGGATATTTATTTTAATACACTACAGTGATATCCTCTTGCTCAAATTGTTTGAGCTTTGTTCAGCTGGGATTCTAAAATCCCATATGTGTTTAACATACCTTCCATTAATGCAATGATGTGTGTGTGTGTGTGTGTGTGTGTGTGTGTGTGTGTGTCTCTGTGTGTGTGGAGGGAGGGGGGGGAGTTTGATATTTTACATTTCTGGCATTATAAAATGCTTCAGGCTCATCCTGAATGTTTCTCATTACAGTGCTGGAATTAACCATTTCTCCCCAACTCCTACTTCCTCTTTTTGGAAAATGGTTTTAGAAAGTAAGTTCTGGGTTACATGTTGCTTATGTGATTGGGTAGATCTAGGGTATCTCTGCTGAGAAAGCAAAGAATATACTTGTGTTTATGTAAAAGCATATGCATTCCAGATTTTTAATTTGTAATAATCGATATAGTTATATCAAAGTACATAAACTTACACCTATATGTGCAACAATTACTCACTAGCCCAGAGATCATATTAGCTTTGTCTCTCAGTTATAAATTTCTACAAGATTAAGAAATCTGGCTTTAATAATATGTGATCTATAAAATTAATTTTTCAGTTTTGGGATTTGAATATAGCAGCAAGAGGATTATCAACTCATATCCTGTGGGGAAAAACCTTTATTATCAGCAGCAACACATTTATATGAAATTCCTTTTCAATTTGCTCTTAGAAATTCCACTCATTTCCAAGGCTACTTGAATCTGCACTTCTTTCTATTCTTATCAGTAATATTATTTCATATATTTCTCAGTTCACCAATTTAATTTGTTTTACAATTTAGGAGAAGATGGCCATGTTTGTGTTTTCCAGTTGATGTAGAGTTTGTGAGTTTGTTAATGGAAGCCAAAGTTTGAGAACTGATTTGTTTGTGAACAGAAACATCTGTAAACAAAGGTGCCACTGTATTCATTTATGTATCTAGTCATCTTGTGAAGAATTACTAAAAACATTTTTTAGAATAATTGTGGAGATCAAGAATAAAGGTTATATAAACATCACTGTACAGGTTTCTATGTTAATTTTTAAATTTATGTTCAGACATATAAGCATGATTCCTTTAAGTGGTAAAAGCTGTGTGTAGCTTCATTAAGAAACAACATCAAAACCCAAAACTCTGAAATAGATTTCAAAGCTTCTGTAGAATCTCAGATTCTCTCCAGCAATTTAGGAGAATTCCTGTTATTTTATATACATGCCAATTATTTCAACTCTTAGTTTTTGAATTTTAACTATTTTAATATCACTACAGTAGCATTATGTTTTAATTACCAATGACTATGCATATTCTTTAATGTTAATTTGTGATTTGTACTTTTAGGAGGTATATTTTCAGACTTTTGTCACTTTTTGTTATTATAACTGTTGAATTATAGCTTTTTGTGTATTTTTAAATAACTTTTCTTCTGGTATGCAAATATTTTCTACAAACGTGTTTCATTTTTAAAGAAAATTATAATTTTAATGAACACCATGTTATCATATTTTTCATGTGCCATACTTGGGTGCTATATCTAAAACTCATCAAACCCAGGGTTACTGAGATATTCTCTTGCAATTCCTTTAAAAATTGAACAGTCATAAATTTTATATCTACTTCTGAAAGGCACTTTGAGTTAATGTATTAAGGGTGTACTTAGATTCATTTTTATTTGTTTATTTTTTATGTGGATTTTTAGTTCTGCTGTGTCATTTACTGAGAAAATTAACTTTTCTCAATTGAATTGCCTTTGTCCAACTGAATGTAGATCCCCTTTGGCTTGATTATAGTCCAGTTTCAAGATACATGTGGTACTTTGGTTCTCCCAACTTTTGAGTATTTTTTTCTCTAAATTTTGTAGTGTTCAAGATCACAGTAACTAAAAATATCACAATTTGTTTATCATGACTCAAAACAACTTGACCCCATATATTGTTAGGTAGCAATCTCAAATGTGTTATAAATATGGTCATATTGCTCTCCTCAAAGAAGTTTATTCATCCATAACACCTACTGACATTATTTACTCATAAGGCCTATCTTCAAATTAAAATAAATGTAATACAATGCCCCCTTAAACATTTTTCCCTTGTTCTTTTCTTCTAGCACCTCTATAATTTAGTTGACTACAACATAGGCAACCTTCAAAATCACATCTTTGTAACAAAAGACATAATATAATATTTTATTTCCTAGATCTTCATTCCGGCTACAACTACCTGATAAAAATTGTTTGTCTGTATTTTTTACTTTAAAGTGGGTGTGCATTTTTTTCCTTTTCTCATATTATTTTTTCTTTTCCCTTCTTTCTTTCCCCCTGCCCCTCCCAATTCCCCTACTCCTTTGACCCTTTTCTTCCTATATCATATTATCTATTATACAATTTGAATTAGGGAAGGGTGGAGGGGGTGAAGGGAGGTCAGGGTTATGGGGAAAATAAGAACTATATAAGACCCCAATGATGAATGTAAACTGTATTGTATACCTAAAAAGAACCAATAAACTTAATGAGAAAAAAAGACAAAATTAAAAATAAATGAAATGTGTGTGCTTTTTCATATATCATTGGAAGATATTGATGGTTTATTTTCCTAATGTGATTACACTTTTATAGATGGTGCTATTTCATCAGATTTGGTCAGTGGGTTTCCTTCTTTTTTATATTCTATTGCTCTATATATTCTATACATTTCTATAGATTCTATAATATATATTATTATTATTTTAATCGGATATTGAAAATTCTTATTATTTGTCACTGCATGTTTCCTACGCAAGACATAAAATTAAATTGTTAAAGGTAGAAGTTAATGGTGTTTTCTCATAAATATTGCTCAGGTAAAATTAGAAACTCACCATTCTGCAATGCAATTTTTTTTCCCTTGAGTTAATTTTACATCATTTATCTCAATAAAAACGGTACAGTGCTATGATTTAGATCTAAATTCCAAATGCCTAGAGTTCTGAAAGATAATGGGATCTCTGGGGTATTATATTCCTGCAAGGATTAATCCACTGATGAGCTCATAACGGACTCGCTGTTGGAAGGAGGGGCCGGTTAGAGACAGGTTACACTGCAGGTGCGACCGGGAAGGGTGGCCTCATTCCTGGCTCCGCCCTTCTCTCTGTGTTTTTGGGCTGGAATGAATTGCACAGCTTTTGCTCTGCTATGTCCCTCTGCCATCCTGTTTCTTCCTTGGAGCCAGATGATTATGGACTAAAATGTGAACCAAAATGTACCTCTTTGTTATGTTTTTGCTGTCTGGAAATGTGTCCCAGGGATGGTAAAGTATTCAAGAATCATAAAATCTCAAATTACAGCTTACCGTTACTCAAGCATAGAATTCTTTAGATTAAACTATTAAATGGCTTAGAAACTTTAAACTTATTCATATAACCAATATAATACACTAAGGACCAAATTACTTAAATAGGTGTATAGATAATAAATGCAGCAATATTCAGTTACTATGAAAAATAGTTTTGCTTATGCATAATACCTGAAAATATTGATTTTATAGGACCCATAACTTTTATATCATCTATACTCTTTTTAAAAGTATTCTGCACCTAAATAGAGATCTCTCTACAACTCATATAAGAAAAAAAAAAAGATAGAGGTTCGAAAGATCATAGGAAATAAAGGCTCAATGAATGTATGACATTCCAAAACGTCATAAGCACTGGATGTTGAGAAATGGATCACTTCATCTCTCTAAAATTTAGATATGTTAAGTGCAAAATGATTTAAAGTATGCATCTTCTTTTTTTAAAAAATCAGTGGTTAAAGTATACGGAAGCACATTATTGATTGCAAATATTGTAATAAAAAGATAATAGTTAATCACATGCATTTGTGTTATATGTACATTTTTCCTTAAAAGATTCTCCTGAAAAAACAGGATTAAAATACTTCATATGAACTGAAAGTGTACGATTGAGTATGTATAGAAAAGATATAAGAAAACATAATTTCAGATGTATATTTTATGAACATTATAATTAATTACATAATCCACTTTTTTTTTTGATATGGAGGATCAAACTCAGAACCTTGTACTTGCAAGACAGCCATGGCAACACTGATCTAAATTCCCAGCCCCAAAACGCACATCTTAGTTTATAAATAGCCAACATATTTTTCTCAAGTGTAATAGAAATTTAATTAAGTAAAGTAGGGAAAATAATAAAATAATTTTTATTTTTTAAAGATAACAAGATTCAAGTGAATTCACTGATTACAAAATCAAAGTAAAATCAAATTTAAAATATTGTACTTTATAATACATCTGATATTTATTTATTCAACAAAATAAATTAAAATGCAAATCATTTAAGCCTGATAGAGATAATTAAGCATAGAAAATTTAGTAATCAGTTTGTTTCCATTGAATGAATAAAGGATATGAAGATTTTTAATAAACCTCATTGGATAAAGGTTGCTACTACTTTAAAATCAAATGCAGCAGAAAACTATTTAAAATGTGCACTTCCATCTAAGAGCTGAGGAACATTCAGGTATTAAATTGGCCACAAGAGGATTACATTAAAGTTTCCTAAATGTGAAACAAATACATGCAGAATTATGAGAAAAATAAAGATATTTAATCAAAATGCTAAAGAATTTATACATTCTATACATTATACCATTCCCATTGTGCATGTATATTTAATACACTTTTCTGTGAATTTTTGTGACTTCTGTCACTGCAGAATTTTTATTCTACTTGTTATGAAGGGAGGAAAAAGGATCTTTAAATTCTTTCCAAAGAGATATTTTCTTTCAAGTCAACTCCTTTCATTTAATGTTTACCTTGTTTATAAAACAGAATTTGACGTCAGCCTGACATACTTGAAATAGGGTTGTTAGTAATTATTAATCTTCTTCCAATTAATTTTATAAATATACGTGTCAAGTATGTTTCAGTAGTTATTTTGTGTAGGACATAATGATATACAAAATACCACACAATGCAGGTTACATTCTAGACAGGAGATATATTCAATGAACTTATCATCCAGTAAATGAAATATATTTTCAAAAAGGCTGCGCTAAATTATGTGAAGGAAAAAGAAAAGACGGAATGACAGAAAAGGAGTACACTGAGAAGGGCTATATTATCTTTCAAAAGATTGGTGCCTTAAAAAACCAACACAAAAGAATGTGGTACGGAAACTAAAGCAAACAAGGAAATGCTCACAGATGATCCAGGAAGGCATGTTTCAGTTACTTTTCTCTCGATGAAACAAAATATAGGACACCCAAAGTTGAAAGAGGAAAGTCTTACTTAGCTGACAGGTTGAAGAGGTTTCAGTCTATAATCAGCTGACTCCGATGCAGGGTGGCATGGCAGACAGAAACTGCAGAAGAGAAACAGTTAATGGTGAACAGAAGGTAGCCAAACAACAAGGGCAAGACACACCTCTTTTTGTTCCTTATACAGTATCCAAGGGAGTGATTTAGTAATCACCCCACTTAATCCTAGCACTCTTAATCCTAGCATAGCACCAGAAATCCATCACAAACTCTAGATTTGGCCACCTCTGAAAGAGCCCCACCTATGCCTGCATGAGATTTGAGGTGTGGGGAGTATCTAGATTTGAGCCATAATAGGCTCACTAGTATGTCACTTTGTTATGGCGCTTCCGACTCCCCTAACAAAATACAGTAGGCAAAATGGCCTAAACATAAACATTTACTTCTGACATTTCTGGACTCTGGAAAGCACCAGCAAGCAGTTCTAGTGCTGGATGAGGACTCTGTTCCTGGTTTTCAGGCTGAAGATTCCGTTTTGTAGTCTCACATAGATGAGAGGAAAAACAGAGCTCAACTCCCTCTATGCCCATCTCTAGAAACTATAATCTCATTATGACTTGCTACCTTCATGCCCAGATATAACTCTAAACACTTTCTAAAGGTTTCATCCCTTACTGCCATTTCCCATAGGTATGGGAGGAGAGGAAGAAAATTTTAACATACAAACTTTGAATAATATTCTGTTTCAGCCCCTCCATTCCTATCTTTCTCATTTAAAGGCATGTGTTCCCTCCCCGAAGTCCAAAACACCTTAGCTCATTACATCATCAACTTTCTAGTTCAAAGGTTCATCGAATGTCATGTATATCAAATGTGGGTCAGAAAATTCTGATTTATTATGAAACAGAACTTATCTATGAACCTGAAAAACCAAACAAGGTAAAAACTTTAGGAAGCAATAATGGAGAAAGCACATGATAGATATTCTCGGCCCTAGAGGAAGAAGTAAGAAAGAGGAAAGGAATGGGAAGTAGGACAGGGAAGAAAAGGAGGCCAAACAGAAATAACCTTTCCAGCTGTAGCATCCTTGTGTAGGGAAACTATGGGATATAAATAATGTAAATAAGGTGAGTGTTTTCATAATTCTGCACCTGTTAGTTACTGGCTAAGAGATTCCACGGGAGATGTATGCAAAATGTAGACACTTAAGTCTGCCCCTGTATGTAGACAAAGTGGTTTCAGTCATTAAGGGAAGGCTTTCAGATAGTTACAGGTGCAGGCCATTAAAGCCAAAATATACAGATCTAGTGTGTGTGTGTGTGTGTGTGTGTGTGTGCACGCCCGTGTGCACGTGTGTGTCTTTGTGTGGTTTTATTAAAGGATCAAAGGATGGATTCTTAGCAAAACATCAGTATCTCTTCAAATCTGTACACCAGCAAAAAAAAAAAAAAAATCATCCCTTATTGAAGTTGAGAAACATGCTCAATGAACACTCCCTTAAAGAAAACCTTTTCCTACTCTATAGCTTAGTTTTGAGTTTTCAGCCAGATTAATCTTTTCCAAATATGTTACACAAAGTTCTTCTGACACTTTAGTGTAGCTCTGAAAATGAATGTGCATTTCTTACTCTAGCTCATAAAGGCCTATAGGACCCTCATTCTTGCTTGAACCCAACAAATTCAGATAGATTTTTCTATCCAAAGGCCTGTATTCCATAGGAAGTGGGCATAAAAATTAGAAAATACCACAGGAAATGAAAAATACAATCCATATTTTCCTGCAAGAGTGATCAGCAAGGTCAGTATCAAAAAGAAATTCTCCCAGTGGGAAGAAACCATGGTAACCAAAGTGGTCAACAAAGAAATTTGTTTGATTTTGTCAAAGTGAGAGAAAGACTGTCTTTTGAAATTCTTTGACTTCATGTTCAACTGCATCATCACTGATCTACAAAATACAGAGTATTTTAGAAATTTTTATCCATTGAATGTCATTTTTCTATTTCATATTTTCTTAATACCAGTTGTCATTTTAGTGTTATATTTATTTGAAAGTTTTATATTATTTGTAGTTAAATGTACCGTCTCATTGTTTACAGAATTAAAAATAATTATAAGGGTCCAGCTAGATGATATTTGCCATCATGTGAGTCAGAAAATAACAAGATTTTTGAATTTTTTATATTTGGGAAAGCACTTGGCATCATATATTACTGTTATATTAAGCAATACATATGGAAATTAGGAAACTATGGTGCAAGCCCACTGATTTGCCTCACAGAAAGCATCTGTAATATTACCTGCCAATCAGAATTTCCACTACTGCCATCCTGGACTCATATCTCTAAAGCTGTAGGGGAGAGGCCATAATTGATGATGAAGATGATGACGGTGATGAAAACCATGTGCAATTGTGGGCCGATGCTACGTTAACTGCTTTACAGTGTTTGTGATTCTGAAAGCTGGCTCTGACATCCTTTATCTGTAGAAGTTTGTCGGATGTCTTTCATTTCTCATGTCTCAATCCTTCCATATGTATATGTTGTTGCAAAAATAAATTCTTAAATACACATGACTGTGACTTTGAATTGATAAAACTTCAGAAGCAAATTATAGACAGTATCTGTGTCTCAGATGCCAATTACTTTCCTTTCATAAATGGAGTCACTGAAAGAATGAAAGAAGCAAATACTTCAAGTACCTCATCTCCAGTAAGTGAAGAAAGCAAGCTGGACCCTCGCGACTGACCTTTATGCCTTGGTAACCCATTAAAGTATCCATCACTGTTTGGTCCAGCATCGTGTTTCCAGTCTAAGGCAGATACATCAGATTCCATTCTCACGAATTTCAATTCAAATTAGGAAAGAGCATCATTTGCTTTTGGGAGTCAAAGATGGTAATTCTGAGCTCAGAATTACCCAAGTTCTGTCACCCAAATATTATTTTGGGCTGCGGAGGCTTAATCAGCCTGAGAAGAAAGGAAATCAAAATGCAATTAGGGAGGCTGAAAAAGACAGAGGTAGAATGATAAAGAGGGTGGGGAAAAGAAAAGGCAAATCAGTCTTCAGTATAGAATAACTTTAGATATTTTAAGAAATTATTTTAATTAGTGAATAAATCCATGAAAATAGTACATATTAATGTGATGTGATATAATATTTTGATACATGTTTACATTATATATTTAAATCATGTTACATACGTACATTTTGGCAAATTTTTTACCAATTCTTTATCTTGAAAACTTTCAATATCTTTGCTTTTATCTTTGTACAGAGTGAGTTACATTAGTGTTATCTAGTCACTAGTATGTAATCACACCCCAGAGTTTCTGGCTCATAAGTGATTGTTACATAGTACTGTTGATCACACCTTCTCTGTCTCTTCCCTGGGCCTAATCTCCCCAGCCTCTCGTAACCACCATACTGTTTGTAACCTTGATAAGTCCAATTTTTAAGATTTCTGATTATGAATGAGATCACATAGTACTTATCTTTCTTGGACTGGATTATTTCCCGTCACATAATTTTTCCCAGTTCCATCCTTCTTGCTGCAAATGACAGAATTTCATTTCTTTTAACTCCTGATCTTACTCCACTATGTAGATGTATCTCCTTCTCATTGTCCCTCCATCAGTTGATGGAAACTTCGGTTGTTTTCGGACTATTGTGAGTACAAGTGTGCAGATGTCTCACTCACATCCTGATTACAGACACCCAGTAAAGGGATTGCTGCATTATCTAGTAATCCTGTTTTTAACTCTTTAGGAACCTCCATAACTTTTTTAATGTACTGTACCAACTTTATTCCTACCAACAGTCGGCAAAGGATCCTTTTTCTCCACCAACAACCTCACCAACACTTGCTATCTTTTGAATTTTTAAAGCTAGCCATTCTCACTGGAGTGAGCTGATATTGTCTTTAATTTGCAATTACTTGACTATTAGTGATGTTTTGTATTTTTTCATATAACTGTAGGCCATTTCTATGTCTTTTGAAAATGTTTATATAAGTATATTGCTTTCTGAAATCAAAGTATTATTATTATTCTCAATTTTGCTAGTGAGATTTTGGGGTCCTTATGTAGTCTGTGTAACGACCCCCTTTGTGATGTACAGGTTTCAGATATTTTCAAACTCTACAGTTTGTCTCATTATTCTGTTAATTTTTTCCTCTTACTTGCATAACATAAGATTATAGTTTAATCCCACTTGTCTATTTGTGCTTTAGTTTCTGGTGTTTAGAGAAGCCAGGAGATGCACTTTTAAAAAATGATAGTGGGAATAGAACAGTGTTCTTTATTTATATAAGTTTATTCAAACATGTATATATTAATAAATATTATGCATTTATTAGTTTTATGGGCTTTGAAACACTTTATTATAGTTGATGTATTTATTACTAAGCTTAATATTGTTTTCAAATAATAGTGTTTTAAACATATATTCACGTGTATATGATTATTGTGCACTGATTTTAAAGTAGGCTGTAAAATGCCTATTTATGTTTCTTTAATCACATGTCTACAAGTGCGTGTAATCCCTAAGTATTTATGTAACATGAGTTTTTAATGATAGTTCACTGATGTAGTACAGAAAAATAATGCATACACTATACATGGACATAAAATTTAAGCTCTAGAATAAGTTTTCAGTTTTTATGTTATGTAAAGTTGTATCACAATTTAGTGAAATCATTTATCTTCCCCTACTTTTTAGGAGAAACACACAGTACAGTGGACTTGACATTCTTCTGGAGTGGCAGATAATGAGGACTTATCATTGCCTATCACTTTTTATGTGGACCTGCGTATTCCATGCAGTTGACACCATCCCATTTAAGAAACAATCGAATGGTCCTGTAAAAAACAAGAGAGTCGTGAGTCTGACCGAGAATGATGGGGAGATGCTGCGTCGTGTCAAGCGGGGCTGGATGTGGAATCAATTCTTCTTGCTGGAAGAGTACACGGGTGCAGACACACAATATGTAGGCAAGGTAAGATCCTCGCATGGGAAAGAAAAGAAGCTAAAAGTGATAGGCATGCGATTGCTTTCCTGCATTTTCGGTGTCCGTCATGATTGTTCAAAACTGCCTTGCTAATTGTGATGTTGAAAAAGGGAGGTATTACAAATTCTTCACTGGGATATTATGTGCAACTCAGGTGCTAAATGTAAATCACTATTTTTAAGAAACATCAAAATATTTGTGTGGTTTTGATCACTACTTACTATCTAGAGAAATTTTCACTGTATATGTATTATAACAGAAAACTTTTCTTGAAATTTAATTTAAATTGTGAGAAAATAACAGTGTATCATATGAGGCAAAATAAAATGCAATTGTAATATTCCATAGAAATTACTAGAATTTTTTGGTGTTTATTATTAACTAATTCAATATTTTCTGTATGAGAAAGAAAATATTTCTAGATGAATGTATTTATTACCATTATTCTAGCTGCTTTACTTGCTGCCTGTAATGCTGACATTTTAAAGTCAAGGGAAGAAGAAATACGGATAAATAAGACACTATTTTTAGAAAGATATAATTCTACGTGAATAGCCACAATACTGATAGTTTCTCATTAGCAGTCAGAAGTAAATAATAAGAGAATATATGAGTCCCTTCTTGTATCCAGTTTTGAAATTGGTTCACTGGCAGTGTCATTCTTTTTCTTTAGTATTCGTATAGTTTTGTGACTTTTTTCAATCATTCCCTTGTTCTTCCATAGTGGCATGATTTTTCTGACATCCACAGTTTCCAAGTGATCTGTCATCTCCTTACCAATCTCACTCACATTATTCTATAGTCAGAGAGAGAGAGAGAGAAGTCTAATAGAACAAATTTAAATCTTAACTGTGAGAGACGCACAGTTCCAGACTTGGTTGTTTTTACATACACCATGAAATATAAATGATCCGTTAAATGCTTTTGTACGAATTAGCTATGGGTGAATCAGAAGTCTAAAATGATTGGTTTGCTTTCATTGTCAGGATGGACTACAGAAGTAGGAAAAGTATGATTCGCATAGTGATTTTATTATTAGTACACTATATGTTTGCATTGCATAATGACTGTATTCGTTGTGGGGATTTGGTGTATAGGCATAACATATCATAATTATTTCTTCCTTCCCTTGCCCCTACTTCCTCCATCCATATTGATTTAAATCTTTTGGATATATATTCAGTAGTGGGGTTGCTGAATTATATAGTAGATCTATTCTTACCTTTTGGGGGCTTCTTTTGATCAACACATGTTTTTGATAAATAGCAATTATTATCAGATATTATTAATTTTTATTTATCTTCTGCACTCCCATACTGTCCTATCACTCTATCCCCTTTCCATCTCCACAACATTTATCTATTTTCTAAACTCTCTGTTATTTTGCTCTTTAAATTATTTATTTATTGGGTTAGGAAATAAGTGTTGGATTTGCTTTCTTTGTGATATTGCAGCTGTTTCTTCTATAAGAGAGAAGTCAGGGAGTTTGGAAATAGAAACAATTTTTTTTTTTACTTCTTCATAATAAAACAATTTAAAGTTTAGTTGGTCGTTTTTGACTGAAAATTTCAAAGATTCACCAACACTATTTATGCAGTATGTAAGCCTTTTTGTCTTATTGAAGAGGATTACAAGGTCATAACAATTTCACCTGGCTTCATTAATCTTTAAATAGATGCATGTGATTGAATTATTTAGGCAAAATACAAAAGAGGGTTTGAAGTAAATTTAATAAGTATAACAAATGCTCTTATTGTTCTGTTAGAGACTCTTCACATGCACTTGATTTCTTTTTTCTTCTGCAGTGCTGGAGATTAATACTAGGGCCTTGCACATGCTGAGCAAGCATTCTGTACCTGAGTTACCTGTCTTTATTTGTTTTTTACACATATTACATGAAGGTCCTAAAGAATCCTTAATGATCATGGATCAATAATCAATAATATGTCAATTATTATTAAACATTGAATAGAATTTCACTAATAGATTTTAATGCCTTGTTGGCAAATCACAATTAATGCATAAAAAGAGAGGTGATTTCCAGACATAGCAGATACAATGTTTACTCTTTTGGAAGTAAAAAGTTAAGATTTATCAATAGTTTTTGAACATCAACTTCAGCCATTATTTTTATCCAAAAATAACTACTTAGACATTGGTTTGTTGAGGGCTGGAATTTGAGTCTGTGCTACATTTAAGTCTTTTTTTCTTTTCCCAAATGTTTGTATAAAATATTTATTCAAAAGTAAAATTACTTAGCATTTAATAATCGTTACTGAGTGTCGGTTAGCCTGGACCGGAGAGTTTGCTACTGTAGAAAGCAGAAAGAACAGAGATACTATAATAGGGCCATATTCATTTGTACTGAAACATGGAAGAGCAAAGTTAAACCCTGCAAAAGATGCACTCTGCCTTTGCTACTCTAATTTGTTTTCTAAATTTTCATTAAATTCAATATCCTTCCCTTATGGCAACCAAACTCTCATTATTTTTCTCTATTCCATCAAACATCACATAATTGAGAATCACTTCTGCTTCTAAAAAGTCTCTTTGGAGACAATTAAGATAATTAATAAAGAAAGTGTTGAATTAGGAAAGTGGAAGACTAAACTAGTTCTGGCTGACTGAATTGGAATTTTAGCTACTTCAACCCATGTTACCTTTAAAACTCAGTGGACCTTTTTTATTTTACTCATTGCAGGGAGATAACCATTAAACTATATTTAAAAATTAAGTGTGGTAGGAAATATTACTAGTATGGTTATTTAATTATATATGCAAGTTTCATCATAGTTCTACTGGTTTCAGTATTTTTTAACTATTTCTAATAGTGAACATGTCCTTCCTCTACTTCCACACTCATGGAAGCTGAAATCAATCCTTACATACTTTTTAGTGTTTCAAAAGAAAAAATGAAATTGAAGAAGAAAGGAGAGAAGGGAGGGAATGAAGGAGGAAGGAAACTTAAAGATCCAAATAGCTCTTGAAGTCTCCAGTTATCTATGAGAGAGACATAGGGAAATATTTAAGCACAAGTGCAGCAATTGTGATTTTGTTGTTGTTATTATTATTGTTATTATTACTAAAATATATCATTATAAGCCAAGATGTGTTTCCTATGGAAAACCAGGTCTAGAAAATATTTGAGATGGTGCAAATATTAAAATAAACCTAGTGGTACTACCAAAATGTGTTAAATATTTGAGTATTAATTGTATTTCTAATCTGCTTATGTCATTTTTTTGATATTTTATTTCATTTTGAAGGCTTTATTCTTTTATATTCAACATGTTCACAGTGCAAAATGATTATATTCAATGTGAGGAGTTGGTAAATATACATGACATATTTTCATTCATTTTAATCCTCACGTCCTGAATTCTATGTTTAAGGAAAATGTTAGACAGGGAAGTTAATAAGCAAATTAATGGAGAAGAGTCTTCTTTTCTATGCGTGAAAGATGTACGGTATTTGTATCTGGTAATTTTGTGAAAGTTCTAATTCTCTTGATTTTTTCAAACAATTGTTTCCTTGAAAAATTATAATAATATTCTCTCACAATTTTTCTATTGGTCTTTCTCTAAATATAACAAAAAAACTCCATTCACTTATTAATGATTTTAGAAGAAAATGGTATTTCAGAAGCTTTGTTAGAAATTATTTCTTATATACTTAAAAAGAATATGTTTCAGGTCATTGTATAATACACTGTAATACAAGAAGAGATGGTGATTATAGTGTTGTTCAATAATCTAGTATCATAACTTTTTTATCTATTTATATTCTTACTTAGATCAGAATGTTTGGGTTTTTGTTTGTTTGTTTTTGTTTTGTTTTGTTTTATAAAACTCTGGTGCTTCAGTTTGAGAGGCAGGTGACAGAACTATGGAGCTGAATCCCTAGCCAGAATATTTTAAAGACATACTTCTTAGCCGGGCATAGTGGTGCAGTACTGAAATCCCAGCACTTGCGAAGGTAAAGCAGGAGGATCACCAGGAGTTCTGGGCTAAACAGTGAGTCCAAGGCCAGCATGAAACAAATGGAGAGACCTTTTCTCTAAAGCAGCGAGAAAAACAGCAGCAGCAACAACAAATATATATATATATATATATATA
>NW_022900913.1:20621570-20626630 GCF_012274545.1 Fukomys damarensis | reverse complement strand
AAACAAACAAACAAACAACAACAGCAACAATATATATATATATATATATATATACGCACACACACACACACACACAGAGACAGAGAGATAGATGTGTGTAGCTTAATTTTTCTTTATTGCATCAATTTTTTCATTTAATTTTATGCGATCATTAAGTGAATAACTTTTTATGTTTGTCATTAAATGATCATTTTTCATTATGAAATGCTGCTCTTTATCTTTGATAATACTTCTTAGCTAAGTATACTTTTATGCTATTTAATCCGCATCAGTTAACTCATAATTTTGTTTGGTTTATCTTTTTGTCATATTAAATAATGAATCTTTGTATGTAACTCTATATAAAATATAGCTAAAATGATTTAACTGTTGGTCAAATAGCTCAGACCTAGATCGTGTGATTCTATAAAATGTGGAAATTATTTTTGACTTTTATTTGGTGTAGATATATTCATATGTTCAAAACTTTTAATTTAATTTTGTTCAATATTTTTGTTTAATTTTCATTTGTTGAAAAATATTTTATCTGGTTATTGGTCAACATGGTTTTATTTTTTTATCGAATGAAATGGCCACTACCTTGTGTTGTGAAGTTTATTACTGTTAATGTTACTCATTTTTCTTGTGGTTGCTCTAGGTGGAGCGTGTATCTTGCTCTGGCTTTTTGTTGTTGTTCTACAGAAATTTTGATGGGATGTTTATTTATTCTACTTGGATTTCAATGATCTTATATCAGTATGTCTTTATCAAGTTTTAAAGTTATGTATATATTTTTGAAAACAATTACTTACTTAGATTATTCTCTCCTCTTTTACAGAACTCCAAATACAAGTTGTTGTCCCATAAGTGAAAATGGTTTCATTTTCTTTGAAAATATTTTTTTCTCCATGTATAAATTTGGATAATTTATTTTCCCTTTTAATAAGTTATGATAGATTTCCTCTTAATTTCTTATGCAATTCAGAAGAGAATCCACCAGGATCTGGGATTTGTTGTTGTTGTTGTTGATGATAGGTTTTAAATTACATCTTCAGTTTAATTGATGTTAGAATACCTAGAATATTTATATCTTCTTGATTTAGCCTTGGTAATTCATATGTATCTAGGAATCTATGCACTTCTTTGTTTTCCAACTTATTTGAATACAGAGTACAGGACTTGTGGTTTCACCCTTTTTATTCTTAACTGCATGCATTTAAGTCTTTCCTTTTTCCTTTTTTTTTTTTTTGATAAATTTGACTAGGATTTTAAAAATTTTATTTAATCTTTCAAGGAACTATCTCTTCAATTTATTGATTTTTCTAGTATTGTTTTCTTAGTCCCAATGGCACTAATTTCTGCTTTGATCTTTATAATATACTCTCTTGTATGGGCTTTAGGCTTGACTTGGTCTTTTTTTTCTTTTTCTAGAAGTTTCATGTCTAACATTAGGTTGTTTATTTGAGCTTGCTCTGTTTTCCTGATGTAAGAATTCACCACCATAAATTTTGCTTATTGGACTGCTTTCATTAAAATCCATAAATTTCAGTATGTTGTATCAACATTATCATTTAATTGTAAATTGATTTCTTCTTTAACTTCCTTTGAGAAATTAATTTCAAGGGAAATTCCATTGATTGTTCTGGAGGGTGTTATTTACTTTGCATATGTTTATAATTTTTTTGTCTTTTACTTTGCTGTTGATTTGCAATTTCATTGCACTATAGTTTGATGATGTGTATGGAATAAGAGAAGATCTAATGCCACTTCTCCTCAAACTCTCATGAAAGTCAAAGGGAAGCAGTATTACCAAAGTCATTCCTGGAAGCAATTATTACCCTGATACCAAAATCAGAGAAGGATCTGACCAAAAAAGAGTACTGTAGACAAATCTCTCTAATGAAAGTAGACACAAAAATCCTCAGTGAGTTACTGGAAAACAGAATGCAGTAAATCATCAAGAAGATTATCCAACATGACCAGGTAGGATTCAGCCCAGAAATGCAGGGATGGTAGAACATAATGAAAATAAATGAATATAATATACCATATCTGTGCACAAAGCTAAAGACATAAATCACATGATCATCTCAATAAATACAGAAAAGGCATTCAACAGAATCTAACAGCCATTAATAATAATAAATAAACTACAGAAAATGGGAACAGACAGTCTCTCGCTCAAGCTGATAAAAGCCATCTATAACACACCAACAGCCAGCAACTTCCTAAATGGTCAAAAACTGAAGCTTTCACTCTAAAATCAGGGACAAAACAAGGATGTCCACTATCACCACTCTTGTTCAATATACTTCTGGAAACAATAGCCAGAACAATCAGACAAGGAAAAGATATTTTAAAAAGATAAGCAAGGGAGAATTTACATTTTTCTTATTTGCAGATGATATAATACTCTACATAGAAGACCTCCAAAATGCCACCAAAATAATTCTAGATTTAATAACCAAATTAGTAGCATAGCTGGATACAAAGTCAACATTCAAAAATCAATAGTTGGCCTGTTTAAAACATACAGCTGGATAAACAGGTTTTCCAGATGCTGAAGATTAAAAATAGGCATATATTTTGCCATGAAATAAACTAAATTGAAATTAATCAAAGATCTAAATATTAAAATAGAAACACTAACTCTTCTGGAAGAAAGAATGGGTAGAACTCTTAAGGACAGATACATGCAGACTTTATGAACAAAAATCCTGATTGCACAGGAAATATCAAAAGAATCAAAACTGGAAACTTTTTTCTCATTGAGTTTACTGGTACATTTTAGGTATACAGTACAGTCACATCCATCACTAGGATCTTGTACCTTTACATGACAGGTGTTGGTTCTCATTTTTTTTCCCCTTACCCCTGCCTTCCCTTCACCCCCTCCTCCCTTCCCTATTTACAAATACTTCATTTCCATTTTTTTCATTTTCTCATATGTTTTTCTTTTCCCTAACCTCCTTTCTTCTACCCTTCCCATTTCCTCTACACCTTTAGCCCTTTTCTACCTATTTCACATTGTCAATTATACTATTAGGATCTTATGTACAATTACAGTTTTTCCACACCAGAGAAACTATTTGGTATTTATACATATGTGGCTTAGTTATCCCCTGCTCCTGAGTACAAAGAATCAAAATAGTGGAAATGGCCATACTACCAAAACTGCTATACAGATTCAATGCAATGCTGATTGAAATTCCAACACTATATATTTCACAGAAATAGAAAAAATAATTCAAAATTTATTTGGAACCAGAAGACATCTAGAATATCAAAAGCCACCATAGGCAACAGAGACATGGCAGTGGGTATAACAATTCCTGATTCGAAACTATACTATGAAGCCACTGTGATAAAAACTGCATGGTAGTGGCAAAAAATAAAAAACAGACCTGAGGACCAGTGGAATACATTGAAAGATACAGAAACAACTCCAGAGGTACTCAGCTACCTCATCTTTGACAAAGGAGCCAACCATCCTCACTGGAGGCAAGATAGCCTCTTTAATAAATGGTGTTGGAAAAACTGGATGTCAACCTGCCAAAGATCAATACTAGAACCTTATCTTTCACCATGCAGTAAACTAAAATCCAAGTGGATTAAAGATCTAAATATTAAAGAAAGAGTCACTAAGTTTGCTGGAAGATAAGTTAGCCAGAACTGTTGAAGACATTGCTTTTTAATAAAATGAAATCCCAGTTGCTGATTCTGTCTGCTAGTTCCCATGCTACTGAGGATTTGTTCATAAAGTTTTTTTCCTGTGCCAATGTCTTCAAGAGTTCTGCCTAACTTATCTTCCAGCAAGTTTAGTGTTTCTGTTTAAATATTTAGATCTTTAATCCACTTGGATTTTAATTTAGTGCATGGTGAAAGATAAGGGTCTAGTTTTAATCTTTGGAAGGTTGTCATCCAGTTTTTCCAACACCATTTTTTAAAAGGACTAATACCTAGAATATATAATGAACTCTGAACAATTAGCCCCCCCAATATAAAAACCCAATTCAAAAATGTGCATCTGAAATGAACAGACATTTCTCAAACAAAGAAGTTAAAGCAGTAAGTAAATATATTAAAAAATGTTTCACATCACTGGTCATTTGAGAAATGCAGATGAAAACAGCACTGAGATTTCACCTCATCCCACAAAGAATGGCTGCCATCAAGAAATCAACCAATAACAAATGTTGGTTGGGTTGTGGGGAGAAAGGAACACTTCTCTATTGTTGCTGGGAGTGCAGACTGGTGCAAACACTATTTAAATCAGTATGGAGATACCTCTAAGAGCTGGGACTAGAGGTTCCATTTCACCCAGCCATCCCTCTGCTGGGTATCTTTCCAAAAGAATTAAAGGAATCATATCACAGTGATAGATGTGCACCCATGTTTATAGCGGCACAGTTTGTAATAGCTAAATCTTGGAAACAGCGCATTTGCCCATCAGTTGGAAATTGGATAAAGAAGATGTGTTTTTTATATAAAATGGCATACTACTCAGCCATAAAGAATGAGAAATTAGAGTCATTCATAGGAAAATAGATGCATATTGAGGATATACTCTTATGTAACTCGTCTTTTTAAAAAGCATTTTTACAGTAAGACATATCAACAACAGAATGAACAGAAAACCCAGAGAGTGGGAACAATTATTGCAAGCTATTCCTCAGACAGATGATTAATATCTAGAATATATGAGAAACTCCAAAAACAAACAAACAAACAAACAAGCAAACAAACCCAGCAAATTAAAGACCCAACTCAAAAATCGGCATCTGAGATGAAAATATACTTCTCAGTTGGAGAAATAAAATGGCATAACCTGTTTAACTGTCACTGGTCCTTGGAGAGACTGAAATTAAATCAATGCTGAGATTCCATCTCATGCCAGAAATAATAGCTATTATCAAGAAATCAACCAATTCTAGAGCCAGGCGTGTTGGCACATGCCTGTAATCCCAGCACTCCAGAGCTTTAGTCAGGAGGATCGCTGTGAGTTCGAGACCAGCCTGTGCTACATAGTGAGTTAGTTCCAGGTCAGTCTCAACTACATAGTGAGACCTTGTCTCAAAAAA
>NW_022900913.1:20539289-20619706 GCF_012274545.1 Fukomys damarensis | reverse complement strand
TCTAAAAAAAAAAAAAAAAAAAAAAATTAACCCATACCAAATGCTGTTGGGGCTCTGGGAAAAAAGGAAAGCTTTTCCTCTGTTGATGGGAGTGTAGGCTCCTCTGTTGATGGGAGTGTAGGCTGGTACAACCACTGTGGAAATCAACTGATGCTCATCAACTGATGAATGGATAAAGAAGATTTATTTTTTTTTAATTGTGAGTTGTCTCTTCATTCTTGGTTGTTTCTTTGCTGTGCAAAAGCTTTTTAATAAGATGAGTTTCGTGTTGCTTCTTTGTAGTATTCCCCACGCAGTCTGGGTTTTGCTCAAGAAGTTCACAGGCCTACTCCCACATACTCAAGTGTTCTACCTATTCTATCTCTCCCAGAAGATTTAGTGTTTCTATTTTGATATTTAGATCTTCATTCAACTTTGAATTTTGGTTATGCATGTGGAAAGGCGGTTTCCTCAGCACTGCTTATTAAACAGGCTATCAGGCTGGGGATTTAGCTCAGTGGTGTTGTTGCCTGCCTGGCAAGGACCAGAGTTCTATCCTCAGTACCAATAATAACAACAACTACAACAACAGCAATAACAACAATATTAATAATAATAATAATAAAAGAGGCTGCCTTTCTTCCAGTAGGGATGCTCCTTTGTCAAAGACAGTGTGCCTGAGTATGAGACTATACCCTTAGGTGCAATAAATTGGACACACTTGGACACAAGAGTGGATATCACATTGATATTTCTGGTGTGAGAAACCAAAAGTGTAGTAAGGATCAAAATGTGTAATTGATATTGTGAAATAGGAAGAAATTGTTCAAATGCAAAGGGAAACTAGAGGGGGATATGGAGAAAGAAAGAAAGGGAACAGAAAAAATGAGAAAAGAAGGATAAAATGGAAACAAAGCTTTTGTAAATAAGGAGGTTAAGAGGTGTTGAAGGTAGAGGGGGGAATTGTAAAGAAAGAGGAATCAAGATGTATCATATACAGGTACAGATTCTCTATGATTAATTTGATCATTATGCATATCTAAAATGTACCGATAAATTTAATTAATTAACATAAATAAATAAATGTTATATTTCCTGCTCTATGTTCAGTCTCATATTTTATTTCAGATATTGTGTTTTTCAGTTATAGTTTTTGTATTTTGTCTGACTTTATATATTGCAGTTCGTTCCTCATATACTCCTCTATTATTTTAGTACATCCTTCAATTTATTTAGTACATTTATTTTGTTTATTTGTAGTCTTTTCCATCAAATTCAGAATTTGGTCCTCCCTATGTCTCATTGTATTGACTACTTAAATACACATGCCTGTGTGATAATAAAGAAAAGATGCAAAATCAAACATGAAATACATGTGTCACAAAAATTTTTAAACAATTTCAGTAATCACTGGAAGAATAATGAAGTCAGTGACATTTCTAGCACCAGGAGAGACTGAGTTGTACACAATTAATGCCTCAGTGTTATACCTTGCCCTTTCTCATTTGTTCATAAATACATTCCAGAATGAATCTGAGCAAGAGATACGTGAATAGAAGGGCTTCTATAAATATATCAATCATTCACCAACTTCACCTCCTTGCTATTTTTTTCTATTAGAATCTAGATACCTTTTGATTTTCATGGTGGAGCAGCATACTAGTGCATCTTAAATATAGTGGAAAAGAACTCCATTCTAGTTGTTAATGCTTAAACTTACAGTGTTTACTAGAATTTTCTGATTTTAAGACTTTATTTTGATCTGTGTTATCTTTTCATTGATGAAAACCTGTAGGCATACTGTACTGGAAAAAAAAGTCATACGAGGCCAAATTCAGTACAATTTATTAACTACTTTCATGCAGCACTGATTATGGTAGACTCATCAAGGATGTTTTTCTGTTTTGGATTACCAATATTGACCTACAGAAATAGGGTAAAGGAAATAGTTTGATTTTTCCTAGTCAGAATTTTAATAGAAAATATTTAACATATGTAATTTTGTATTTAAAAAATAAAAATTTCATACAGAACTATTTTTCATTCTCATACATTGTGATCAAAATGATCTTTCAAAATATTAATTGCATCCTATCGTGTCTCTAATAGGAATCATTCAGTAACTCCCATTACTCTCTTACTAAAGCTAGCAAATGTTACCATAGTCCCTTCTTTTACTTTCAATCTTTATGATGCTCTCTGTTCTGGACATACTATTTTTTCTTTCCTTGAATTACAGTACCTTGTTCAGACATGCCTTATGCAAATAACAAATGAAATTCTTTGTGCATTTGTTATGAAGCAACAAATATGTAACAAAATATATGCTACAATAAGAATATATAACAAAGAATAATTCTATTTTCCTAAAAATTGTCACAAACTTAGCAAATGTATTTTCCACAAAAATGAATGCACCTATTATATTTTAAAACTAGCATAAAGGAAGATTGAAATTGTTTTACATGATAGATCGATATCAGCTAACACTTGAAAACATAAAGTGAAACGCCAAAAACATAAAAGAGTAATTGTTGAAACTTTCTTTAATTCCATTACAATGGCACCTGTGAAGTAATTTATGAGTCTTCAATGTCTGTGTCGTAAGTATGAAGATCAGGTGACAGGAACCTACAGTTTAGAGAAGGAAAGGTTCAATTTAGTTCACAATCTTAGATGATTCAATCCTGATTTCTGGGTCTAAAAGAAACATAATAGCAAAAGTGTGTAGCACAGCAGAGCGACTTAGTTCCTTTCAAATGAAAGCCAGAACAGGAGAACATTGACAAAGGAAAATGGGCTGGAAGCCACATCGTGTACAAGGCACGCTTCTCTGACTCACCAAGACACACCCAGGATGGCATTTATTACGCCATTAGATATTTTTAATCTGATAAGACTGATATATCAGGAATAACAGTTTCACCACTAGAGTGCTGGACTTTTTAATGTTTTCCTCCTATTTATATAAGAACAACTTATTTTGCTAATGATTCATTGGAAGGTCATTTTGAAAGTTAAAATTTTTTAACATCCCCAAAACAAAGATCAACATTATTGAAGGTAAGGAGAGGTCCTTTCTCAAAAGAATGTACCTCAAATGTTCAGAGTGTCTTATCTGGTCATGATTTATGGACCAAAAAATTAGGAAATGGTTCAATAAGAAATTGCACTGAAACTACTTGGAAAGAGAGTGCCCTTAAGTTCAAGACAACACAACTTAATTTTTTTATAATAAACACTTGTAACATCTTACAATGAATTTTTAGACACTATTTATTGATCATTTACTAGGAGCATTAGAGAGATTGAAAGATGTTCAACAAGGCATACACACATTTTATTTTAAAATAACTCTAGAAATGCCAGGAAATTGGTGTTACATATAACTTTCAGAACTTTTTCTCACTAATTTACTCTGGTAGCTTTGGGTTGATCACCTTTTATGCCTGTATCTTTGCTGTTATCTTGCAATTGTAAGTGTAATGCTGTAACAGAAAATGTAAAGTTAGAGATCGGGCTAAAAATAAAATTAAGAGAGTCTGAATAATTTTCTAAATTAGGTAATTAATAATTAAAATCTTGTTTGTAAGAAAAAAACATATTTTCTAATGAGGCAAGGAGAAATTAAATAAGACAGTAAAAAATCTGTAAAGAAGAAAATATGAAAAACATAATCCCATAAGCCATTGATAACTATGACTATGAGATAGACTATCTCTGCTAGTTGTTTCTGTAATAAAATAAGTATATAAATTGTGCTCTGCCTTATGTACCTAAGATTAAAGTATGAGCATAGTTGATGTTTCAAGATGATTTTCAAGAAAATATTACTTGATGTGTTATCGGTTAGCTAGAAAATAATGGTATGCAAAACCTCATTAAAATAGCACTGTAACTGTAAATAATTCTGGATCAGTGTCTGTGTGTTTTAATAAATATATGTATGCATACGTGCATTGCTGAGATTGTTTAAAAAACATATATCGATGCATTAATATATAAAATTGTGAATTATGTAGCACAGTGAAATTTTATGTTTTCATATTCTTATAGTAACATGACAAAAATCAAAATACATCATTCAGAAATTTAATACCCGTGAAGATTCCCTCCTATTTGTTTCTTTCTAAACATTATCTTTCCTGTAACCACTTGGTCAACTCCACACCTTGTACTGTTTTGCCAATATTAAAATTTCATATTCATGGAGGTAAAAGGCTTAACTGGCTTCTATTATTCAATATTACGGAGATTAAATTAATGCACAGCATTGTGTATAGTATTTGTTATATTTTAAATGGTCGTGCAGAATTTCCTTGTAGGAATAGACAACAAATAAATATCTGTTTTACTAATAATAGATGATTGATGTGCTCTATCTATATTTCCAATAGTGATTTGTGAGAGATCCAATTACTTTATATACTTATCAACACTTATTTTACTAATATTATGTTTTTAAAATTATGACCACTTTTGGGGTGGTTTAAGTACTGCCTATTTATAGTTTTAATTTGAGTATCTTAAAAATTAAGACAATTTAATTTACTTTTACAATTTGCATACATATATATTTAATTGAATGCATAACTTTTTTCACATTTTCATTAGGTTATCTTGTTTTAACCTTACATTTCTTTTTTTTTTTCTTTTAAATTGAATTTATTGGTACATTCTAGGCAGACAGTACAGTTCCATTCATTACTGGGATCTTGTACCTTTACATGCCAGGTCTTGGTTCTCATTTTTCCCCCGTCCCTGCCCTCCCTTCACCCCCTCCTCCCCTCCCCACCTTCAAAAACTTTAATTCCATTTTTACGTTTTCTCATATTTTTTTCTCTTTTCCCTTGTTCCCCTTTCCCTATCCTTCTCACTGTTCCTACACCTTTGGTCCTTTTTTTCCTATTTCACGGTGCTAATTGTCCCACTAGGATCTTGAGTACTATTTTAGGTTTTCATACCAGAGAAACTATTCAGTATTTGCATATGTGTGACTTATTTATTTCACTTAGGAGTATATCCTCAAAATGTACCCATTTATCCATGAATGAATCTGTTTTCTCATTCTTTATGGATGAGTAGTATTCCATTTTATACTTTTTAAGATGTGGTTTAAAACCACATCTTCTTTATCCAGTTTCCAACTGATGGGCAGATCGGCTGTTTCCATGTTTTAGTTATTACAAACTGTGCAGCTATAAACATGGGTGTACATATATCACTGTGATATGATTCTTTTAATTCTTTAGGAAAGATACCCAAGAGAGGGATGGCTGGATCAAATGGAACCTGTAGTCCCAGCTCTTTGAGGTATCTCCATATTGATTTACATAGTGTTTGCACCAGTCTGCACTCCCACCAACAATGGAGAAGTGTTCCTTTCTCCCCAGAACGGCACTAACATTTGTTATTGTATGATTTCTTGATAGCAGCCATTCTTTGTGGGATGAGGTGAAATCTCAGTGTTGTTTTCATCTGCATCTCTTGAATGACCAGTGATGTGGAGCATCTTTTCACATATTTACTTGCTGCTTTTATTTCTTTGTCTGAGAAATGTCTGTTCATTTCAGATGCCCATTTTAGAATTAGGTCTTTATATTTGGGGGGATGGTTGTTTTGAGTTCTTTATATATTTTAGATAATAGTCCTTTGTCTGAGGAGCAGCTGGTAAAAAGTTGTTCCCTCATTGTAGGTTGTCTTTTAGTTCTGTTGATGGTTTCTTTTGCAGTGCAGAAGCTTTTTAATAAGATGAGATCCCTGTTGTTGATTCTTTCTGCTAGTTCACATGCTATGGAGGAGTTGTTCATAAAGTATTTTCCTATGCCAATGTCTTCCAGAGTTCTGCCTATCTTATCTTCCAGCAAGTTTAGTGATTCTGTTTTAATATTTAGATCTTTCATCAACTTGTATTTTAATTTAGTGTATGGTGACAGATAAGGGTCTAGATTTAATCTTTTGCAGGTTGAGATTCAGTTTTTCCAAAACCATTTATTAAAGAGGCTATCTTTCTTTCAATGGGTACTGTCAGCTCCTTTGTCAAAGATGAGGTAGCTGAGTGCATCTGGAGTTGTTTTTGTCTTCCAATCTGTTCCACTGATCCTCAGGTCTGTTTCTTTGCCAGTACCATGCTGTTTTTATCTCAGTGGCTTTGTAGTATAGTTTCAAATTGAGAATTGTTATACCCACTGCCCTGTGTCTGTGGCCTAGGATGGCTTTTGCTATTCTAGGTCTCTTATGGTTCCAAATGAATTTTTGGATATTTCTTTCTAGTTCTGTGAAGTATATTGTTGGGATTACAATTGGCATTGCATTCAATCTGTATAGCAATTTTGGTAGTATGGCCATTTTTACTATGTTGATTCTTCCTACCCAGGAGTAGGGGACATCTTTCCATTTTCTTATATCCTCCTCGATCTCTTTTTCCAGGGTGCTACCATTTTTAGTGTAGAGGTATTTTGCTTCTTTTGTTAGATTGATTCCCAGATACATCATTTTTTTGGGTGCTATTTTGATAGGAATTGTTTCCCTAATTTCTTTCTCAGTGAGTCTATTATTTGTGTACAAGAAGGCTGTTGATTTGGGGGTGTTGACCTTGTATCCACCTACTCTGCTAAAAGTGTCAATTAAGTCTAGAATTCTTTTGGTGGAGTTTTTTGGGTCTTCAATGTAGAGTATCATATCATCAACAAATAATGACAGTTTTACTTTATTGGTTTAATTTATTTTTCTTGTCTAATTATTATGGCTAATGTTTCCAGAACTATATTAAAGAAGAGTGGTGGTAGTGGGCATCCTTGTCTTGTTCCTGATTTTAATGTGAAGGTTTTCAGTTTTTGGACATTTTATATGATGTTGGCTATTGGTTTATCATAGGTAGCATTCATTATATTGAGACATAGACCATCTATTCCAATTTTTTGCAGATTTTTAATCATGAATGGGTGTTGAAATTTGTCAAATGCTTTTTCTGCATCTATCGAGAGGATCATGTGGTTCTTGTCCTTGACTTTGTTAATATAGTGTATTATATTTATTGATTTACATATGTTGAACCATCCTTGCATCCCTGGAATAAATCTGACTTGGTCAGGATGTATGATCTTGCTGATCCTCTGTATTCTGTTTGCTAGTATCTTATTAAGGATTTTTTGCCTGTATATTCATTAAGGAGATTGGCCTGTAGTTCTCTTTTTTAGTTACATCCTTTCCAGGTTTGGGAATCAAAATGATATTTGCTTCCAGGAATGAATTTGGAAGTATTGCTTCTCTTTCAATTTCATTGAAATGTCTGAAGAGTAACGGCAGTAGATCTTCTCTAAATGTCTGGTAAAATGAGCAGTAAATCCATCAGGGCCTGTGCTTTTCTTTGTTGGTAAATTTTTAATTACATTTTCAATTGCACTGATTGTGATTCTGGGGTTAAAAATGTTTTTATCTTCTTTGTTCATCTTTGGAAATTCATAAGTTTCTAGAAATCTGTCCATTTCTTCTGTGTTTTCCATTTTATTAGAGTACAGATTCTCATAGAATGTATTAATGATCCTCTGGATTTCTGTGGGTTCTGTTGTGACTTTGCCTTTTTCATTCCTGACTGCATGAATCTGAGCCTTTTCTTTCGTTTTTTTGATAAGGTTTGCTAAGGGTTTACCAATTTTATTTATTCTTTCAAAAAACCAACTCTTTGATTCATTTATTTCTTGTATTGTTTTCTTAGTTTCCATTGCATTGATTTCTGGTCTAATCTTTATAATTACCTCTTTTGTTCGAGCTTTGGGTTTTTCTTGCTCTTGTTTTTCTAGGTGTCTAAGAGTCATTGTTAGATTGTTTATTTGAGCTTGTTCTGTTTTCCTAGTGTGGGCATTCAGTACCATGAATTTTCCAGGTAAAACTGCTTCCATTGTGGTCCATAGATTCCTGTATGTTGCATTGGCATTTTCATTTATTTGTAAAAACTGTCTGATTTCTTCTTTAATTTCCTCTGGGATCTATTGATTGTTCAGAAGAGTGTTGTTCAATTTCCATGTGTTTGTGAAGTTCCTACGGTTTCTTATGCTATTGATCTCCTGCTTTGTTGCACTGTGATCTGGTAATATGCAGGGAATAACTGCAGTTGTTTTGCATTTATTCAAGAGAATGACCCATGTGCAGCTGAAAAGAATGCATATTTTGATTTTGTGGGGTGGATCACTCTATAGACGTCTAATAAGTCCCTAAGTTCAAAAGCTTGGTTAAATTCTAGTATTTCATTTTTGATTTTTTGCCTAGATGATCTGTCTATTTGTGATAGTGGGGTATTCAGATCCCCCACTACAATTGTATTAGTGGCTATTTGGTTTTTCATGTTACTTGATATTTATTTTATATAGTTGGGGCATTTATATTTGGTGCATATATGCTTATGATTCTCATTTCTTCCTCTTGGATTGTTCCTTTTACAAGAATGTAGTGGCCTTCTTTGTCTCTCTTAATCATTTTTGATTTGAAGTTTGCTTTGTCTGTGAATAAGATTGCTATCCCTTCTTTTTTCTGGATTCCTGTCTTATGTAGAATTGTTTTCCATCCTTTCACTTTCAGTTTATGGGCTTCTTTGTGCACTAGGTGTCCTTCTTGTATACAATATATTGTTGGATTTTGCTTCTTAATCCATTCTGCCAATCTATTTCTCTTGATTGGTGAATTGAGGCTATTGACATTGATAGTTATAACTGACATTTACTGACTTGTTATTGTCCTTTTGTTGACTCTTTTTCAATTTTTTCTCCTCTCATTTTAGTTTCTTGCCTTGGATATTTGATTTGCTCTGTTGGGCCTCCTGGTGTTGTGATCTTCATTGTCATTTTCTAGAATATTTTTTAAAATTCTTTGTAGTGCTGGTTTAGTATTCATGAAGTTTTTCAAGTGTTCTTTATCATGGAAGTGTCTTATTTCTCTGTCCATTTTGAAAGAGAGTTTTGCAGGATACATTAATCTTGGTTGTAGGTTGTTTTCTTTTAGGACTTGAAAAATCTCACTTCAGGATCTCCTTGACCTGAGGGTTTGTGTTGAAAAGTCTTCTGTGATTCTGATGGGCTTTCCTTTGCATGTGATTTGTTTCTTTTGTCTTACTGCTTGTAGTATTTTGATATTCTGTTGAGTTTCTGGGATCTTGATTATTATATGTCTAGGTATAGAATTTTTTTTTTTTTTGATAATGGCTACTTGGTGTCCTATATGCCTCACTTATCTCTATGTCTAACTCTTTCCATCTGTTTGGGAAGTTTTCTATCATTAATTCTTTGAACAGCTTTTTTAAGTCATTTGCATTTTCTCCTGGTACTTCATGGATTCCTATCAGTCTTATGTTATTCTTCTTTGCATCATCTAGGAGTTGTTGGATTGATTTCTCAGGATCCCTTACTGTTTTTAAGAGACCTCTCTTTTCACCATCACTGTCTGTGATCCTATCTTCTATATCTGAGGTTATACCTTTCCAATCTTTTATTCTGTTGCGTATGCTTTCAATATCATTTTAAATCTCCTGTGTATCTGTTTGAATCTGTTTAATTGATTCCATTTCTTTCCTATGTTGAACATTCATTGTTTCCATTTATTTCTTATGCTGGGCCTTCATGGCTTCTATTATGTTCCTAAACTCATCTATTTTTTTTGTCAGTTTCTGTTCTGGAGTCTCAAATCATGTTTTTCATTTTGCTCAACATCTCTATGGTTATCTGGGAAATAATTTCTGTTTTGAATTTTTTTAGAGCTTGATGGATCAGTTTTGTTACTTCTTGTGCTGTGAGTTCTGAGTGTCCTGGAGGTTCACGATCTGATTTTTCATCCTCCTTTGCCCTACTGTTTGCAATTGGTGGGCTGAAAATCTATTTTTGTGGCTTGCTTATGTGTTTTCTCATCTTTATTTTTGCTGATGGGTTGCCCTTGATTCTATCTCTGGATAGTTATATCTTCCTGATATCAATACATCCCAGTCTTTGATTCTCTAATGACTATTAGACATTCTCATTTTCATAATTGAGAAAACAACTCATCAAATCAATCCTTATCCTTTATCCCTATCAATACAATCAGGAACACAAGGATCAATAACCATCCTTTATAGCCCGCCATGTCTCTGCAGAGTGCATCCAAGGAGTGGCTCCTTCAGGGAATCTAATAGCTGGTGGGGGGGATGGCACTCAGAGGCACCCGAGCAGCTACCCTCCTGGCACTGTGTCAGAGCCAGTCAGTGGCACTTTGGAAATAGTGCAGCTCCAGAGGAGGCCTGAGGTTTGGGCTGGACCCCAAACCAGAGGTGGCTCTGCATCCTACATTTCCTGATTTATAATAATTTAATCTACACATTTAAAATATTTTCACTTAATTTCTATTAATTTATTTAATGGTTTCTTAAAGTCCTTTAGTTTTAGTTTACCAATCTCTACTTTAAACATCATTTATATAACTGTCTTAGTCCATTCCAGCTGCCATACAAAATTAATACTATATACTCTGATTAATAAATGACAGAAATTTATGTTTTATACCTTAGAATAGTGAGACTTCTAAAATTAATGTGCAAGTAGGTTCAGTTGGCAGTGTGCTCTTGATTTCTGATTTATAGATGACTACCTTCTTCCTATGTCCTCACAGAGTACAAAAACATAAAGGCTTTTGGGTTCTCTTCTATAAGGACTATAATGCTGTTCATAAGAGCTCAACCCTTAGGAAATAATGATTTCCCAAAGACTTACCTCCAAATTCCATCCCACTGAGAATTATATTTGAGAATATGAATTTTAGGGGGCATATAAACATTCAGTCAATAACAATGTCCTACTTAAGAAATAATTGTTTTCTATTAAGAAAATTTTTTTTCTTCCAAAATTTTAATTGTTTTGTCTATCACATTTAGATATGCAAACTATTTGAATTAACTTACCAGCTACTTTGAAGGTGAAGAAGAATATAAGCCTCTTCCAGCATTATTTTCCAAGATTGTTTCTATATGAAATCTCATATTTTTCTACTTATTTTCAGTTTTGATATCTCATTGATTGATACATCTTTCATGTATAATCTAGCTCCTTTTATTGATGTTTTGTGCCAGTACAAAACTGTCCTATTTATATAAATATGAAGTTTCATTTTTTAGTCTGGTCCTGTGAGTTCCTCCTAACTATTGTACAATAAGTATCTCAAGATCAATGTGACTTTGAAGATCTTTTGTATTTTTATCAAACTTTTACTATCAACTTGTCAACTTCTGCTTCTGACATGCCTACTTCAGAAGAGATGTAATCCTGGTTTTAATACTGGATATGGCTAGGGAAATACTATAATGACATTATAGGAACAGCTGGCATATTTGATAATGGGCTCTATTTTAATATTAAATGTAGTTTTACTGATTATATTGGGGAAATAGTATAACTCTCATCTCTTACATGTCAGCGATGCAGAGTTCATGTTCCTCGGAATTGTAGAATGAATAATAAGTAGCAACAGAGATTAAGAGTATGACAATTTTATTGAGGCAGCTCCTGAGAGACAAGAAAGGACTCAAAGGGGTTTGCGGTGGAACACACTTCAAAGGGGAAGTTTTATACAGTAAAATCAAGAGATGGCTACAAAGTCATGAAGTGGTTACAACACTGGTCCAAAGTATGATCAATTAATAAAATTACAAGTATAGAGGCTTAAGTAATATTGATCCAATGGGAAGGCAGCTCACCTCACAAGTACACATGGAAAGAACAAACATCTTTTTAGGAAGGAATGAATCTGGAGGTACTGGTCATTCACTGCATGACTGGTATCTGTCTAGATATTATCAGGCCAGGTGATACCAATTATAGATGATTGTCCATTTACTGTTTATGCCTTTCATAGGCTGTAGGCCTTGTCTTTATCTTGAAGCCTGGCCTTCAACAGATGCGCTTCCTGCCATAGTTGTGATATGTTCTCATCTTCTACACTGACTCGCTCAAGGGTTCTAGGCCTGTCCTATTGCCTATATTATTTCTACCTAACCTAGCTACCTATAATGCTGATAAAATCTTTTTTTTCAAAATCAATACTATGATTATATGAAACCTTTTTTATTCTTAGAATACTGACTTTGAATCATTGATTTAGGAATATAAATAGATAAAAAGTCTGATGGGAAGAAAGTAATTCTAATGAACGTAATGTGGCATACAATAATAGACATTACAAAGTATTTTATGCACGTAGAACTGTATGAATGAAGTAGAAAAAGATAAAGTTTATATAAATGAACTAAAGGATAAACAGATAATTGACAAAACATGAAATTAAAGGTTTAGTAAGCATATGGTTAAGGCACTAAGAAACCATTCATTTAAGTCACTCAAACACCAGAAAGACTAAGAGTAAAAAGACAGAAATTCCAATGCAAGGTGCCCATATGAACAAACTGGAAATTGAAAAACTGAAAATTTACCTCAAGATTTATTATTAATACAATTGAAAATCTCACATGTTTTTGGTAAATATATTTGACTTACTTTAAAATTGTCAGATGGGTCACACACATATTAGATGTACTTTTGCTCAATTTTCAGCACAATTCATCAATTATCAATATTTCATGGAGTCTGCTTTATTCCTCTTTCCATTTTTACAGATTTTGTTTCATGGGAAATATTTCAAACACATTAAATTGCTTTCCTGGATCTTTGAAGAAGGGAAGAGAATTACATATTATTCCCACTTTTATCTGAATAAGTACAGAACCATCATTTTGTTCTCTAAAGATGGCCTGTTCTTAACATCTATGCACGACCTTAAAAATATACAGCAGAAAAGGAGCATTTAAGTTACTTAGAAATGACCCATATTTAAAGAAATGAACATTCATGTTGTTTTAATGCATCTTAAAATATAAAGATGTATTGCAAATGTTCTTTTGACTCTTTAAATTTCTTCTTATTAGAGCAGACAAAGAGATATTGAAAGAATTACACATTGACACATGCTCTCTGAAATACATTAGACTAGTGAAATGAACTCAAATCAATGTAATTTCTTCTTCCCGGAGTCATTTAAAAAGGGTGGAGAAGTTTAAATTGAAGGGATAATATTCTATAATTACATTTGTCATAAATTTCAATTTACAAGCTCACATGGCTAATCTTCAAGGAATATTTCTCATCAAATATTATAATATAATAGATATCAATAATAGGGTTGTAAACTAATGCACAAAATAAAATGAGATAGTTTTGCAATGGTTACCAAATAGAAATTTCCAGAGACTGAACAAAAATTTGTAGTTTTCTATTTTTCAACCACTAAATAGAATCATAACATAGATCTAATATAGACATAGTATGAAAAAATCAAAATCCTTCCACATTCAATAATAAGTTTTAAAACTCCACTGGTACCCAGTGGTCAGGTATTGCTTCAAATCTGGATCAAAATAGAAATTTACTATTAACTTTCTCCAGTCAACAATCAGAAGGCTCATCATTCTCACTCTTCAGTTTTTTCCCTCCTATCCTCAACCTGTAAATAAAATGCAGAACCACCAGACATTTTCAGGGGTTACCCATATATTATGAGTCATGAGAAGATGTGTTAGAATATTTGTCTTTAACAGACACTGAACACATCCATCATTGGGCTGAGGTGTAGCTCAATGGTAGAGTACTTGCCTGCCCTGTGTGAAGCCTATGTTCAGTGCCAGGGCCAAAGCAATGAATCTGGTGGAGAGAGTATATGAAAATGGAAACAGCACTCCAGATGACACAAGCACACAATCTTTTTCCTCTTCTGGGTTTGATACAGTTCCCTTGATTTATTTTCTAACATTTGACTTACGGTTCCCCAATAATTGTTATTATAAACAGTCCTTTGACAATTTCGATTCCTAACTGGACCTACTACATCTGAATTTTCTTTCTCCTTTTCAAATTAGTTCTATATACTTTCATTAGAGTGCATTGTTCTAAATGATACATCACCCTGCTACTCTGTTTAAACACTTTTAATGGGAAATTGCTCAATTATGATCAAGTTTCCTCGATTTTTTAAAGCTCTGAACAGAAAGGAAATCACTTTTATTCCAGGTTACTCCTTCATACTTAATTTATCATTTAACTTCTCTACCATGACAGTTTATTTGTACCTTTCATTTTATCCTATGAACATTAAGTTGTTTTCATATTTAAAAGATTCCCACATGATTTCTCTCTCCTTTTTTGAAGGAGGTGTACTGGGAATTCAACCCAGTTGAGAACTTTCACACTTGCTATAGGAGTGATCAACCACTGAGGTAGAATTCCAGCTCAGGATGTCACTCTTTGTGGGGCTTTTTCCAACCTGCCAATCAGTGTTTTGTTTCCTCTAGGTTCTATTACTATGTAGTTGTACCATTTAAGCTTAATTGCCCATTTGATTGGCTTGGGAGCTGCCAAGTGGACTAGTCTAGCACACTTCCTGATGTCTCTGAGTGGGAATGAAAGTGGTACTTTGGGCTTATATCTGGTTCTTGGCCTCTTTTTCTGCAGCAGCGATCCCTACTCTATTTCATAGCCTCCCTGAGGAGAACAGCATTACACTTCCACGCCTTCCTGCCATGATGTTTCTACCTTGGGGATTTCTGAATTGGTATTGAAGACTCAAACCACAGGCCTAATTAAAGCTCTTTTCCTTTAAGCTGTGACCATTGAGTATTGTGTCCCAGAAATTGCAACATTGACAACCTGTTATAGACGGCTTTGAACAGGTTTGAAAGAGTTTGGAAAGGTTTGGTGATGAAGTTCAGAGAAGGTTTCTAATGTGGTGAGCAGAGTTTGATAGGACCTTCTGGTCTGAGTTCAAAAGCTCAAAATAGTAATATAAATTCTGATGGTAAAGGCCAGGCTCAGGAGATTTTACATGTGAATGAGAACTCTGTGGGAATGGAACTAGAGGCCATGCATATTATATTCTGGCAAAAACCCACCTACATTTTACCCAAGACTTAACACTTTGTAGAAGCCTGAGTTCAAGAGCAAGTCCATAAGGCTGGGGATCCACAAGCCTTTGGAAGACATATCTTAACTCCATATATTCTGCATACCTACACAGATCTACAGTACTTAATGTTTGCTCTGCTTGCTTCTAGTCTTGTTTTGATCTCATTTTTTTCTACCTCACTCTTACTTCTTTTGTAATAGGAATGTTGACTCATGCCATTATGCCCTGGAAATATGGATCTTGGGTTTTACTTTTACAGGAGTTCACATCTAAGAGATTGTTTTGAGAATGCGGAAATTTTAGAATTGAACTGAGGAAAACTGCAGGAAATTTAGAGACTTGGTCAAAGGGATGAGTGTATTTTTCATCATGTTCAGCATGGTTATATCATGTTGGGAAAATATTGTGCTTTGGGCATTAATTATGGTTTCAGAAAATGTGCTTGAGGGTCAGATTGACAAGGGATAGAATTTCACAAATTAAAAACACATTTCTGGCTGTGCGTGGGTAAGGCATATAATTGTGACCTTGGAGACTTTATCTGATTCTTGACCCTTTACTCTCTCGCTGTTTCCCTTCTTTGCTTCCAGACCTTCGTAACATGCACAGCTTTGATCTGCCAAGCCGTTCTTCCATTGTGTTTCTGCTGTGGAGTCAGGAAATCATGGGCTGAAAACTCTGAAATTATGAGTCAAATTAAGCCTTTCCATCTTTAAATTTTAGGGGTCAGGTGTCTTGCCCAAGCAACAGGAAGTAGCCTGTATAGTACAGTTGTTAAAAGTGATTTTATGTTTTCTTTTCACATAGTTTTCTGAGTGTGTGAGTTTGAATTTGTGCAGATAATAAAAGAAAACTAATTTAATCTACCATTTCCAAGATTCATAGCACAGTCCAGGCATAGCCCCACATGAAAGAGAACAGTGCCCCTCAATAACTAGGCCGCACACACACTGAGAGGTATGACTGGAGATTTTATTCAAGGGGTGGAAGTAGAGAGAGAGAGAGGAGAGAGGGCAGAGAGAGGTGAGGGGAGGAAGAGGGAGGAGGAGGAGGAGGAGAAGGAAGAAGAAGAAGAAGAAGAAGAAGAAGAAGAAGAAGAAGAAGAAGAAGAAGAAGAAGAAGAAGAAGAAGAAGAAGAAGAAGAAGAAGAAGAAGAGGAAGAAGAAGAGGAAGAAGAAAAGAGAGGAACAAAGAAAGGAAGGTCCTTTTATCAGTTTTGGGCTGGGCTATTATTGATTATTTATGAGGAGTGAGCTACTTTTAACCTATCACAGGCCAGTTTGCCTTTTTTGGGTCCAGCCCTGCAGAAACAGATTTCAACTTCTCTGTCTTGCTGTGGCCTTGGTGGGAGGGAAACTAAAGATAAGAGCATGAGGTCATTTTAGGAGGTCATTTTAGGAGCCAAGAAGTACCAGGAAAATGCAGCTTGTGATGGAGGGGTCACAGAATACTTTAACATGATCAGTTCCCTAACAACCACATACACACAGTAGTTAGAGCAATAAGAACAGATTTCATGGTGAACAAGTTAAATTTCACAATAAAAGATTATAAAGTGAATCTTATTGCCAAAGTTCATTTTATTCATGTAGTTGAGTTTAGATATATTTTCAAATAATATTTTGCATTGATAGTAATTCAGTCTAAAATTATTTGAATTTACGTCATGTATTTAGTGAGAATACAATGGATATTATTATTTAAAGCTGATCATATTGAAAATGTATTCTTTGAAAGTTGGAATTAAATGATGTGAAAATACATTGCTATATTTAGTATTCTCCAAAGTGTGAAAATTATCTCTTGAAAATATGTTCAAGGCCATAACCTTTGTTTGTACTCTGTGAAATATATTATGACCAGTGAGTGAATCCTAATTTTCTCTCATGCCATTTCACTCTCGGTAGTACATACTTCATCTTGACTATTTTTATGATGAAAAATACTGGAATCACACAGAACACATTCTCTTTTTTGGTGTTCTGATCAAGACTAGATATAGAGGCTCTTGTTTTAGATTTGCATAAAGCTGAAAAGAAGTAGAATTTGCATTTATGTCAAAAGGAAGTTCATAGGATAAAAGGTAGCTGAAATGTGTGAGTTGTGATAAACATGGCCTCTTCTATGTTAGGAACATTTCAAACATTTTTACTGCTAACATTCTTTTCTCCTCTATGGATCAGAAAATTTAGAGGAAATGAAAGTTTATGTGGTATTCAAGTTGAATTATATGTGAATTTTCCAGGAACATTGCTATTATATTTACACTAGACACTTGAATCACTGTTGGACTTGCAAGGTTTATGAGAAAAATATCACCTTATTTACATTTATACAGGTGTACACAGGACAAGGTCAATACTGCAAAATCTGTTCTTTTTACCAAATAAGTAAGGTCTAGCCTGTAAATATATGGACAAAAAAATACAGCAAAGACAGATTGTTAATGCATATTTTCAGAGGGCATTAAATTATTATTATTGCTTCTTTGGCTGTTGCAATTATTTCATTATTTTCTATGATAGTTTTAGCTTAATAAGTCTGACAAATACAACATAATTTGAATAATGCAGCTCAGTTATGAAAATCAAAGCAATATTCTATCTGGAAAAGTTCTATTCAGTACATAAAATAGCCTATGTCATCTCTTTCGGCGTATATATTAAGGTAGTTTTCACTTACATTTTTGGTTAAGTAGTATATTAGAAAACTGTGATTAAAAATCAGTGAAGTTATTTCTTGCATAAGATACCAGGCCTCCTGGTTATATTTTTTTATAGCTATTGGATAAAAGGGTAATGGATCAGAAAGAACTATAAGATCAAGAGCTATAATATATGTGCATGAAGACAAATGAGTAACATTTAGTTTTGTGACATTTCCATAAAAATAAAACAAAGTCTGGTGCATGTCACATTGCTAAGATTCAATATTTATTCTTATTTGTTTTCTGCATTACAATTCATAAACTTAAAAAAATGTCACCTGAAGTTTTAAAGAGTTTAAACATAGTTTTCTTCGGTAATTTTGAGAATGATTCAAATAGAAAAAAATATTTTTAAAACAACACAATTTCAATTTTTAACTGATCAGTGAAAGCAGCAGAAAATAAGAATGAAATTCTAGGATTCTTGATGACAAGAGTTATGGAAGGAAGAAAAGGAGGAAAAACTGAAATCATGAACATGCATACCATGAGACCGTGATGTTTTGAAATATCAATATGAGTCCAATTAATTGGACAAAATGGCTTGATTTTCTGTTATTGGCAAGCATTGTCCTAGGACATTTCCTATTCACAAGGCATATTCACTGGACTTGCAGAGGCCAGTGTCATAAGCATGTATTTACAAAAGAAATCTGTTTATTTTCAATAACCCATTTAAATGGACTCCCAGCTTCTGGCTTACTTCAATCATTTTATCACATAAAATTTTGAAACATTTGAAATGACCAGCGACCTTTTCTAGCCAACTCATGTGTGAAAGTTTTATCTTCATTCACAATAACTATAATAATACTAAAGCAATTCTCAGATATAGAGCTTCTATAATCAGCCTTGTAGAAATGAATAAGTCTGATCTTTGGCAGTCAATTGTGAGATAGATTTTATCCATGTGAGCACCCAAGAAAAATAACAGAAAAAATTCTCAGTACTTGATGTATCAATTCTCCCACTAGAAGTTTATCTAGTAGATATATTTTTAGACATGTCTTCAGATACATATAAACATATCTATCTCTATATATATGCATATGAATGTTCATTACAGCACTCGATATAAGATCTATCGCAAACTACAAAGGATGAATTTAAACATCTATTGAGGATGACTCGAAGAATTGTAAGCAATTTCATTCACTGTGATAAAAGGGCATAAGGAGTTGCTTAAAAGATATGAAATGCTGACAAAAATTATGTAGGAAGTAAGCAGAAAAAAAAAAAAAAACCATCTCAACGGTACATGTCTGTATCCCAACTATTTGGGTATCTTAGGCAGGAGGATCCCAAGTAGCAGTTAGAGCAATGCTGTTTCAAAACGAAATAAAATGAAATGAAGAAAGGAAGGGAGAACAGATGCAGAGGGAGGGAAGAAGAGAGAGAGGAGAAGGGATATAGATCAGTGATCCCTGAGCTTCTACACCTTACATTAGAAGCTGCTGGAAGACAAAATAGGTAAAACTCTTGTAGGCAAAGATTTTCTGATAAAAACACCAGTTGCACAGGAAATAATGCCAAGAATCAAAAAAAAGAGGATGATATCACATTAAAAAGCTTCTGCACAGCAAAAGAAACAAGCAAGAGAGTGAAGAAACAAACTACAGAATGAGGAAAAAATTGCCAGTCACTCCTCCTCAGATGAAAGACTAATATCTAAAAAATGTAGAGAACTCAAAAAACTATAACCCCAAATTAAAGACCCCATTAAAAATAAGCATCTGAAATGAATAGACACTTCCCAGAAGGAGAAATACAAACAATCAATAAATATATGAAAAAATGTTCAACTTGCCTGGCCATTAGAGAAGTACAAATTATAGCTACCCTAAAATTTTATCTCAGTCCAAAAAGAATGGTTAACATCAAGAAATACCCAGTAACAGATGCTAGCAAGGCTGTGGGAAGAAATGGACACTTCTTCCTTGTTGGTGACACTGTGACTGATAAGTGCTATGAAAATAAGAGGGGTGATTCCTCAAACAACTAAATAAACAGACGTTCCACCGAACCCAGCTATTCCTCTTGTAGGTATTTTCCCCTAAGAGTTAAAAACATAATGCCTCAGTGATGAATGTATACCTGTGTTTATAGTAGCACAATTTATAGTACCTAAATCATGGAAACAGATACATGAATAAAGAAAATGTAGTATTGATACACAATGGAGCATGGCTCTGCCATAGAGAAAGATAAAGTTTACCATTTCTAGGAAAATGGATGCTCCTGTAATAGTAAGTGAAGTAACTTCGGCAACAAATTTAAATATCACATGGTTTCTCTCTTTTTTTTTTTTTAAATCTGCTAGTCTGATTTTCAATCTGTTTAGAAGATAATTAAGTCTATGTGAAATTATAAATGAATTACATCATGGAAAAATAAAAGAGAGTTTGGGAAGAGAAAAAGAGAACTGAAATATGTTATATACATGTACCAATTCTGCACAGTGAATGTAATTATTATACACTGTTAAAATGTACTAATCAAAATCAGAAAAAGAAAATAGACTAGTAATTTTGTAATGAATCCTGGAAGTATGAATAAAAAAAGGCTAATAGAAGAACCAGAAAATTATAGCGTCAAAAAGCTGAAGTACAAAATAATTGCAGTGGATTTATTTTGTAGTGTTCATTTAACCTTGCAGAGAAAAACATTGCGTTTGTTTTTAACTCTGAAATTTTTCACTATTGGGTATTGGAGCCAACTTTTAAGGAAATCTCTAAAGAATGTTAGGATAAAAATTGAATAAACCTAATAAAGATTCCTCATTTAGTATATAGAGAGAAGGAAAAGCAAACAAGTGATCAAAAAAGTAGAAATAGGTCCGGGGATTTGGCTTAGAGGTTGCACTGCCTGCCTCCCAAGCTCAAGGGCCAGAGTTGAGCCCCTGTACCCCGCCCCGCAAAAAAAGTAGAAATAAAATAGTTCATTTCATGAATAATTATTAGATGAAAGTGTACTTGGAAGGTTAACTGGAAAGGGTTTGCATTTTATGTAGTTGTCGATTACAGCAAACATTGAAGTGAGCCGAACGTGGAAGTTTTATAAGCAGCATTCTTGGAACCAAACCTGTGGGACGGGGAGGGGTGCTGGACCGGAGGAAGAAACAGTTGTACTCCGATGTGACTCTGAGAGCCAATTTCAGCAGGAGCTCAGGGATGTTTCTTCAAAACTGCCCCTAAGGGAAACAAGAAGATGGATTTTCTATACGAGAAGAGCCCCAGGGGAAGAAAGGTCTAAAACTATGTAACCCAGTTTCCTCTTTCTGAAGCAGCAGTGACTGAGGAGAACCAACCGCATTAGTGCTCTGGGGAACTGAGTATCTTGTTCTGAATAGGTGCTCAGCGGGGAAATTGTAAGATAGAACATGATATGACAGGAGCACACCACAGACCTTTATACAACTATTTAACCTTTTTAATCTTTAGAGAAATATAAAGCATTTTATATTTTTCATTGATGTTACAGAACTAATTTAGGATCTTGATTTTGTTGTTATTGCTGTCACATTGCTTGCAAATCACTTATGTGTAGAACTTTTAAAAGGATGAGCAAAATTAGACAAATACACTGGTTCTTTCTACCTCTTTGTTTCTCATATTTTAGGGGACAAGACCAGAAGTGTTAGAACAAGTAGATTAAATTATTTAAATGTAGTTGTTAAATATTGTTATTATCTACTACTCATAAAACTCATGAAGGTATCAACAAATATTGCAAGGTGATATTTTAGTTAATGATAAAATAGGAAGTCTTTTTCTCAGTTAGAATTCAGCTGAAAGTTGTTGTTGGGGCCTGGGATTTAGCTCAGTAGTGCTGACGCCTGCCTCGCAAGTGCAAGGTCCCAAGTTCAATCTCCAGTACACCCCGACAAAAAGTAATTGTTTATAGTACCTAATAAAAATGGATCCGAGAATTAACTGATCAAACAGAAACAGTCAACTTTCTGAAAGATAAAAATATGTAAACTCTGGAAATCATAAGCATATGCAAAGACTTTTTGAATAGAACCGCTGCTGCATAGGAAATTGTTCAGATATTAAAAAGCTTCTGTAAACCAAAAGAAACAACTGACAAAGTGAAAATACGATCTATAGAATAGTTTTAAAAATGTTGGCAGCTATTTCTCAGAGGATGTATCTAAACACATAAAGAATTCAAAAAATTATACTTCCCAAATTGAAAGACCTAAACAAACAATAAGCAAGTGAAATAAAGAGACACTTTACAGAAAAAGTACAAATGTCCAGTACACACATGAACAAACACTCCAAATCTCTGAGAAATGCAAATTAGAGAAATACAAATTAAAATAGTATTGAAATTCCATCTTAGTCTAGAAAGAATGGAGATCATCAAGAAATCAGATAATAACTAATGCTAGCAAGCCTGCAGGGCAAAGGAACCCTTCCACATTGTTGGTGGGAATGTTATCCTGTGCAACCATTATGGAAGTCAGTATGGGCATTCTTCTAAAGAATAAAACTAGAAATTCTGTTTGACCCAGCTATTTTACTTCTAGCTATTTTCCCCAGTTAAAGACCTTATATTAGAGTGACACATCTGTGCATGTGCATATAGCAGTACAATTCAAAATAACCAAATTGTTGGTGCAACCTAAATATGCATACATCAAAAGATGAATGCATAAAGGAAAGGTGGTATTTACACAACAACTGAGTACTACTTTGTCATAGACAAGAATAAACTTGCATCATTTGTAGGAAAATGGATACACCCTGAGACCATAATGTTAAGTGAAATAAATCAGACCCACGGGGTTAGATATCTCATAGTTTTCCTTATATGAGAAGCACCAAGTGTAAATTAAGAAAAACTAAAGTTAAATAATATGAAATAGGAAGAGAGATCGCTGTCAAAATGGGAAGATAGGGGAGAGGGAAAGGAGGATTATAAAAAGGAATTAAGATGTGTTAGGTACATGTACCAACCCCACACAAGGAATATAAACATTACAAGATACGAAAATGTACTTTACAAAAGAAAGATGTGTACCAACATTGAAAAATGAAAGAAATATTTTCTATCACTTGAAAGAGGAATTTTAAACTGTTTTGTTTTAAGAGATTGTCAGTGATTAAAAATTATGCTGGAAATCTTATAGTCATTGACAAATCTTTCATTTCCTATTCCTGTGGAATCTCCAGACCAGTAATAACAAAAGCATCTGACAGTTTTTTCCAAATGCCTAGGTGGTTCGAATGTTACCAGCTTAGAAACTATTCTTTGTTTTTCTACAAAAAAATTCAAGAGAACTCATCAATTTTTTTCTGATTTCAGAGATGGTTAAAATGTTAATTCTGCTGAAGACCTTGCATATAACTGGTAAAATCTCTTTAATTTAATCAAATGTTTCCTTTTGAAGGTCATAACAGCATTTACTCAAAAAATTTCAAATTTCAATCTATGTATTTCTACTAATCTTTAAATTCCAATACAGATACATTTCCACTTCCTTATTCTGCAAATTAATTAACATTCATCAAGGTATCTAATTTTTACCAATCATGTCATAATGCTTGTTAAAATGATTTGTTATTTTTACAGACTGGTAAGTACATATTTTGTAGCATATGTAAATATTCACCGGATATAAAATAAGTGTTGATGCCCATTATTTTGGGGGAAATTTTTTAAAAATACTGAAGCTCTCCAGTTTCTCTCTATCATAATGCTTTGGGGAAAGCTGTAAGACTTATTTTATATCATTTAGAAGCTATGCATATATATCTGGGTTTGGTTCATATGTCATCAATGAACAGTTGTTAGCATGAACAGGAAAGATCAATTTGGCATTTGATGCCTTTTTCTTCAGAATTATATTTTCTGTATATTTTGACTCAGACTATAAGACATAATTGGCTATTCAAAATCAATTTAAAACGGGTTCAGTAGAGTATCCCAAAATGAACTAAGCACCAGAAACTATATTCACTGCTATCCCAGAAAAGTGGAATTTATTTTGTTACTGAGTTATTTTATAGTACTTTATCTAAAAGGTAAAATTTTAAATTCTACAGATTAAAGCACATCATTACCAGCATTTTTGTAATATCAGTTTAAATATGATTTAATAATTTGTAGCTCAGTATTTATTTACATGATATATTCTTTTACAAAAACATATTAAGAGAAACAATTTTAACTTTCTGTAATATTCCCAAGAAATAATTGTGTAGAATAACTTGTTCAAATAAAACAGACACTTTCAGTAAGCCAGTGAGTTGACTTAGCTAGCAAGACACTTCAGAGGAAAATAATTTTTGTTTAATAACGGCTGTGACAAACTTATTGAAGAGAATGAGACCTTCAGAATATGAAGAGGATCTAAACCAATAAAAATATAATGAAACTGTGAATGGTTATTTAGATTTTGTGGGAGGGGAGAAGTCCAGAAGAAAGAGGTTACAGAGTCTGTGGACAAAGGTTCAACCTTGTGTGGAGAATAGTCAGTGAGAATCAGTAAGAAAACTGATGTTTGCAAGCAAACACGACTTCAAGAGCCAGGTTATATTATTTAATCTGAGGAGGAAGAAACAAAATTTGTATGCAGTATAGTGTGATAAATCCTTGTGCCTGTACATCAAGTTTCCAGCCTAGATAAAACTTTTCACACACTTCCAAATATTCATAGAAGAATCAATTATACAACAAAATATTTAATAACTAGGTTTCATTATCCCTGACCAATATTATTTTTATTGTTACTTTATACATTTAACCTTTTAGTGAAATTAACTGACATTTAAAATATAAATATTGTATGTACTTATGGTAAAGTATGTAATTTTTCAATTTATGCATATGCTAAAATGATATTTAAAATAGGTTAAACATATCTAGCTCTTCAAGCATTCATCATCACATTATAGTAGAAACATTTCACATGAGTTCTACCAGCCTTTTTATATATAGTCGCACAGCTATGCAATATCACATAAGAACCACGTACTGTTCCCTGCAAGCATGCAGCATGAGGATCTTAAGTTCAGGACCAACATGAGTAACTCAGTGGCTTATAGAAATCATGTTTCAAAATAAAAAGAATTTTTTAAGGATAACTTGGATGTAGCTAGCTATGTAGCTCATTGCAAAGATACATTTCGATCTCCAGAACAGAAAATACAAAAAAAATCAAAAACAGGGAAAAAAAACCAAAACTTCAACAAAACACTATAACAAAAAATTCCCTTACTCCAATCTACTCTAACTATAATTTAGTACGAACTTTTCCCCACCTCTTTCCACTCTCCCTAATACTCATTCTATTCTCAATGTTTATGAGATCAATATTTCTATATGCAACATATGAACGATATCATGTCATACTTGTTTTTCTGTGCCTGGTTTATATTGCTTAATATAATTACCTCCAGTTTCATCAATATTAATGCAAATAACAGAATTTCATTCTTTTTATGGTAGGATAGTAATCTATTGTACATACAACACTGTAGTATAATTTTCCTTATCACTTCATTAGTTAATGAATACTTAGGTTGTCTCTATTCTTTAGATGTTGTGAAATATATATGGGGTATTAAAGAAAGCTTGTTATATTTGAAACATTGAACCTGAGACTTGAAGGAGAACCAGAGATTATTATTTTAAATTAACGGGGAAAGACTATTTCAGATAGCATTTAATGTGAGTCAAGAGGTCACAACATAACAGGATAGTTGAGGAATGGCTATTGAGGAGTGATTTTTCATTTTAGTTTACAATGAAGAACAGCTTATGATGATAAATTATAAATTCTTTAAATTGAATATTATGAAGCTATTCATGACACTTTCAAGTTTGATTTTATAAGAAAATTTCAGAATAACTATAATGGAAAAATCTTAATATAACTTTCTTGTGCCATGCTTTTAAGCATTGTTTTCATTACTGAAAAAAGTTATTTAAATCCAAATTACATACTTTTGACATACTTTCTCAGAAATAAGGAAAACTGGGAAATTACCAAAAAGGAAAACTTTTAAATGTTGCAGAATTTCTGTTGGAGATAAATAGTAAATTGGTAAATACAAGTAAAGCAAGGGGAGAAATTATACATTATTCAAATTAATTTATTTATAGATGGAAATGAAAAAATGAGTTATCATAAAATTTTCACTTAAATACTTTTATAAAATAAAAGTGTCACATAACTATGAATACAGTGACCAATCTGTAAATCAGCATTTAATATTTTTAAAAATTATACAGAAATCCTTTCTGAAGAAAGAAAGCCATTATGTAGATAATTTGGTGATTAAGGAGGGAAATAATGATTTGGTTAAGTTTGTCATACTAAAGAAGGAAATTCAGAGAGGTACTCAAAAGGTCTGATGATCTTTTGATTTTATGTTTACGTATGTGTTAACTAGTACAGTGGAAAAAACTATGTGTATAATTAACAAAATAATTCTAAGAACTTATTAATAGTTTGAAAATAAACAATCCGATGCTTATGCCAGTGCTATGGCTTGTATCTAGATATCACCACAAAGATTCATGTGTTTAAAGGTGGAGCTTCTGAGAGGTGGCTCAGTCAAGAAAGAGTGTATAATGATTGATTAAATCATACTGACTGAATCAATCCACTGGTAGTTTTAGCATAGGAGTAACTGGATGAATTTACTGAAGACAAATGCCCCACCCTAAATGTGAGTAGCAGCAACCAATAGCCTTGCACCTTGGATGGAATATAAAGGGAATGAAGGAAAGCTGGTATTTTACTTTGCTGCCTCCTGCCTACTCTGCCATGGACTGTTTCTCCTTCCATGTTCCTCTGCCCTGCTGCCTTGCCTTGGTGCCAGCTGACTATGGATTACAAATGTGGATTCTAAATGAGAAAGAGAGTCAGAAAACTGGTTAAGGATCATCAAGTATTCCTGAGGAAGAAACAGATAGTTTGTGCCAGAAATTTCAAAGAAGAAATGAAGATTTACGGTTTGATAAAGGAGATGAGAGAAAGAGAGAAAACACTTTAAACATGATCAGTCTCCAAAGTGTAATATAATCTATGACGAAGAAATGTGCTTGAAAAGGAAAATGAAGCAGGGAAAGACTAATAGACAACTGAAAGTTCTGCTTTGGAATTGCTATGGTACATATGCGATTTCAGTGCATCCTCCAAGGGTTCATACTTTGAAGCTTGCTTCTCCATGTGTCTCGTTAAAACGTGAATGAGTGCTTATGAAGTCATACTTAGTGCAAGGTTGTCAGGACATGGAAGTTGCCCTCAGAGGGATAAATAGTGTTTGCCTCGGATCCCAGGACTACCTTTCAAATACAGTTGCCTTGAAAGTACAGGGCTGGCCTCTGTCTGCCATTGTCTGCCTTCCTATGTCATCGTATAGTCCCTTCTTTTGGCCTGTGTTTCTACGGTGATATTCTCCAACACAATGAGACACTGTCACAGGCTCCTCTGCACAAGCCAGGCCTATACTATTTGACCTTCAGCCACTGGATTTGTGAGCTACAGAAATACACTTTTCTTTACAAATAATCCAGACTCAAAAATTTTGTTATTAAAATAGAAAATAAACTTACCGAAGTCCCATAAATCTTTAAATGGTTTATTTGACACCTTGGCAGAGATGTTGTACAGATACTGAAATGTCAGATTTGAAAAGTCATTTAAATGATTAGGATGGAGATGTAATTATGTGAATCATTACACATTCTGGCATTTAAAGCTGTTTGTCTGGATAAAGTATTTATGAATAAAGTCTAAATAGAGGACAGCAATAAGGATCCTTATTATTGTAATAACAAATTCATCAAGGCAATGTCTATATTAATGTGTAGAAGAAAATGTATCCTTAGTGCACTTGTAGGGCACTAGTGCTTAAATTTTATTTTGTTTTCTAAAAATATTTTTGCAGGACACTAGAGAAATATTTAATAGAGTTATAGTCACTATATACTAAGAAAATCCACTAAGCGATGACTGAATCAAAATTATATAGTGTCTGTGTAAAAGCCATATTATTGCCTCATTATATTTTCTAAATAAGAGTGTTTGATATATTACTGAGCATAAACTTTGATGTTTTACAATAAAAGTGAAAGAAAAATGTTGCAGAATTATGAAAGCTTTATAAATACTGAAGATATGCTGAAGTTAAAGTGAATTCAAAGTAGGCAGTGCATTTTATGCTGTTATTACATAGAATATCAATTATGTAACAGATTTCCTAATTACATATTTACTTAATTCTTTTTTGTTTTTAAACAGTCTCTGATTGAAATTTCAAGTTTGATTGTTTTCTCCTTAAATCATGTGTTCCATAGGATGAGCCATTTTGGTTAATTCAATGAGAAATATTCTAAAACAGCTAATTTCTTAAAGAAAATGGCCAGTATTTGTTTTGTTGTTTTATTTTTTTTAATTGTACCAATGTGTTGAAGATAAAGTTTATAGGTTCATTGGTCCAGAGGGAAAATAAGTGTGAAAGCCACCTTACGATGTCTCATTAATGAAAGATAGAATGCTGTCCTTTATTCACAGCCAAAAATGCACAGGCTATGCATCAAATCGTTCTGCCAGGATTAGAGATTCCACTCAATATCGATTTTGTGATGCTTGCCAAGACTGATATGATCTAGAGAAAAATGTGAAGGAGAAAAAACATCCAAAACAGTCCATGCAATTCCCCATATGACCATAGGACCCCTCTACAGCACACATGTGTGAACGAGGCATCTGCTTTTAAAAGTTCCCTCCAGTTATGAAGCACTGTTATTTCATTCTCACATGATTTATGAGTCATTTTCTAAACAGGATTCAACATTAATCATAGATTTTTTTTTTAAATTTAGTGACCAGAAGGAAACCTAAACTTGCAACATTCCACTAAACCTTCCGAAATATAAGTATTCTCTTAACACCAAATACCTCTAGTGTGCTCTTAGGATACTTAATCTTAGCATATTTAGAAGATTTGATTGCTTTGAAATGCCTTTTGTTTTAGTTCAAGGAGTATATATTCAGTAATATAAAGGAAATATGTTATATGTAAACCTCTTAACTTTTTATTATCCATTCTGTCCTCAGTGAATATCTCTGTACTATTTATTTCTAAAATTCATTGCTATTTTCTATCTTGAACACTTTTGCTACACTTTCCTCAATGGCTAATTTTCCAAGTATCATGCCAATAAATTGAATTTGAGTCATGTATTTCAAAAAATATATTTTATAAAAAATACTCAAAATTTACAATCAAATACTTAGAGCGTAACAATAGTTATTACACAATGTTTTAATGGGAATTTCCTTCCAGAGTGTTGATAGTGGTACAAAATTGTTTTACTATTCTCTCTTTTTGGTCCTGGGGATCAAACTCAGGACTGTGCATTTGTGAGGCAGGTGCTGCTCCACTGAGCTAAATCCCCAGCCCATGTTAGTATTTGTTTTATCACTGGAGCTCCTCTGATTTATCTGTCGAGTGTATTTATATGAGCTCTTTTATATATGTTGATATTATGAAATTATTATTTTCACAAGCCAAATTTACTCCCTTCTCTTGACATTTTACAAAGGTATCTCACAAAGTTTTGACTTCAACTCAGATCATATCATATTTCCTAGTTTTAAGAAATTATTATTTTCATAAGTCCAACTATTACTTAAGTCGACAAAAGTATTTCATATCCTTCATTAATCACATGATCTTGTTTCAGTTTATTTTCCCCATATGCTGTTCATCCCCATAGACTGTTCTGAAGACCAAAGGTTATCATTCTCTCAGTTCTGCAAAACAGACTTAGCAATATCTCAGTATCACAGGAAACACTTCAGAGAATCAGCTCCTGGGATCCCCACATTGAGCAGATCTTCTGTTCTCAGGGGAATACTACGCTTCCTTGTCTGTTCGTACCCAGTAAGTTTTACAGGAGGTAAAAAAAATGCCTTTTTATTTATGATATTCAAGCTATCACAAAACAATGATAAAACTCTCCATTGTGATTAGCCACTATTACTTATCTTTAATATTTTATTCAAGTAATTGAACTTCCTTTGGCTTTCTAAACCATATAGTCACACACATTGTAAAAGAATCAGTGTGATGATACTGTACAACATTTATTTGTAGTGAATAAGCCTTTCCCACTATTGCTGAGATCTGCTAAAATTATCAATTTATATAATTAGAGATTTGTTTTCTGTTAAGATCAATTTCCACCCAAAAGCACTCTCTTTGAATGAAGATATTTCTTTGTTCACCTATTTTGTTTAGCAAAAAAAAAAAAGAAAAAAAAAGTCATGCTGACAACCTTTTGGGAACTTTACTCAGAATCTCAAGTAGAGGTTCTAAAACTGCAGAAGATTCGAAACAATATGACTGTTGCTGATCAAGTCATCACATATGTTGTTGCTATGATTAAAAGACAAGAGTCCAGTGATTCTGCATATGTACTATGTCCTGGAGTTTCTCATGGTCATAGTGAGATCAAGAAGTTTAACTAAAGGGTATTATTTCCTTGTTCTAACCGACTTAGGTGGAAATTGTACAGCTGCAGCTCTCCCTAGAATATTACTTTATGAGTGTTTTCTATTTGTTTTTTGTTTTGTTTTGTTTTATTGGTACATGTAATGTATACAATATAATGACATTCACTGTTGGAAATTTTTACCTTTACATAATCAATCTTCGTTCTTATTTTTCCCCATTTCCCTCCCTCCCTTCCAATCTACAAAGACTTTGTTTCCATTATTTTTCATTTTCCCATATTGATTCTAATCCCTTCTTTCCTTTTCACTACCCCTCTTGTTTCCCTTGCCTCTTTGTCCCTTTTCTTCCTATTTCACATTATCTGTACTGCTCCCTCATTTCCAACCCTACATTCCAAGGTACAATTTCACTGAAAATACTACTTCCTGTTCTTTCATGCTCTAGCTTAGGAAATGCTCATTTAAATAATGAAGCTAACTCATAAAGCCCATTAATTTACCTATTTTAAATACCAATTGTTTTAATTGCCTATTGATTAGAATATTTATGTGAGTATAATGTGTATTCTGATAAATTCATTAAGTATATTTCTTGACTACACACTGACTACCAAAAGATGTACTTGAGTAGAGGAAATGTAACAGTGTAGGTCACAGAGAATTTGTTTTTCCAAATCTTTAATGTGGTGTTTCCCTATTACGTGATTAATAAAGCTGACTTTAGAATCAGAGGCAACACCTCATGAAGTATGTTTATAACCCTGATGCTTACTAGTAGAGGTCACAAGAATATGTTACATGTGGCCTTGGTCCTTACAGACTTTCAGACACAGACATTTTCAAACAGCACCTTCTAATTTTGTATTTGGTGAGATTTTGGATACATTAATAACTTGACAATAGATGATTTTTCTCTTACTCAGTAATTAATATGATGAGCCCCCTATATGCCTTTACATTTCAAAAGCCCAAATAGCAATCTCTGGTTGGAGTAAGGCAATGCCTTAGCGATCCTTTTCCCTCAAGAGCCGTCATCTGTTTTATTTTGTTATAAGTGTGTGTTTGTGTATTTGGCATTTCCACAGAAGAAGACAAATACATTTTGAGTCTTTCTATTTGCCTGACCACAGAGGAAAACTGTGGTGCAATAATCTATAAGCATCCAAAGATTCCTGTGAGAGTAGGAACATAAGTTCTCTTTTCCTGCCCTGAACAGCCAGTGTTCAAAATTGCCTTTTCCTGCTTTAATCACAGTTTTAAAACCTATCAAAATATTGCTGCTGTTTGCCAAATAGTAGGACCACCCTGAATCTGGGAACTTTTGTCATGGATCAAAGCAGCCTTTTGTGTTTTTACCAGGAAAAAAATAAAATGATTCATGCTACACAATGATGGGGCAGGAGAGTATTAGGAAATTCTACCTTCAGGTTTGGGTCGATGAAACAAGTTGCTAGTGAGTATATATGTGTGTGTGCTTGTGTGTGTGTGTGTGTGTGTGCATATGTGTGTGGCAGACATCCTGATCTTTCCCCTCACAGCGTGTTCCTTAAGATAACTCCTCTTATAAGTGAGCTTCCCTGTGATGTTTGACCCCACTCCAATATCTCATTGTCATTACCCAAAATGATCCATTTCCTGACTTCAGTATTATCTGATATCCACCGATGGTGAGAGAATTTTTTATAAAGTTTAGCCATTGCCTTTCAAGCAGTTTTGGAATAGACCCCCGGAGCCACAATCTCAAGAGGTAAGTAGTCTGATTTATTTCTGCCAAAGATATCGTCTGTGGATGTTTTGTTTGTAGCTATTTCTAGTGTTATTGAATAGCTGGAAGATAAGTGCCTCCTGAGATGTTTGTGTCACTGCCCTCTGAAAATATTTTAATGGTTATTTCTGCTTAGGGCTTCACACAAATTCATATTTCATCTTATGAATAAGAATTGTGCTTTCTGACCAAGAAAAAGTGTCTAAAAGAGAGGTAGTAGAAACAAATCTGTCACTGAAATCATTCCTTTAAGGTTAGGAGTGATATATTGCTTAACTCCCAAAATTCTATATTACCTAATGTTTTGCATCAAAGAGGACTAAGACAATCCAAAGTTCCCCATTAAATATGATTGAACAGAAAATATAGTAAAATACCCCATGTGAAAAGAATAGTGTATGACCCCTTCATGTATAATGATATCCATTAATATTATGCATTAAGTAAAAGTCACACATCCACTGAAACATCTCATTAATCTTACCTTGCAAATTCCAGAATGTACCCAAACATAGTCCCACTAACATTAATTTAAAAGAATGTCTCCTTGCTGATATTTCTCTCAATTTTTAAAAAATTCATTAACGAAATACCTCCTGAATTCAAGAGTCATTTGTTCTTCTTGACCTACAGCTACTTACATAGATTTTATGCAATCAGTGGTCTTTTGTTACTTTGTGAGCAAGTAGGACAATTTTTCACATTGCCAGAGAATTATGTAGAGGCCTACTACATACTCCTTTTCTTTGAGCAGTAAAGCTTTTAGCAGGGATGCTAACACCTTTTAGAAAATAGAATATTTTGTTATCTTCTCTGATTTTCTTCACCCTTCAATCCACTAAGCCTGTACATTTGGATTTGAAGCTTGTTATCTTTAAATACAATTGGCAGTATTTAAACCATTGCTATAAACCTTTGCCTCATACTAATGAATGTCGATAGCCTGATTTCCTGCCGTCAAAGCTTCATCACGCTTATTGCTTACTGTATCTGTTCTTTTATCTTTCAAGCGACATTAGTCATGACAACCTGAGGGCTTATGTGCAATCTTTGCCAAATAGTACTGATTTGAATTAATATAAAGTTTTTATAATTCAGGTTTAAATAAATCACAGATCTTAGTATCAAGCTTTATGATTAATTTTAAGCATTCAAATAAGCAAGAATCATAGATGAATCAGGGAAGAGTCCAGAATTTTTAATGTCGGTCGCCGGATAGTCTTTGCTGAATTGAGAACTTTCTGCACCCGGATTAAAAGATGAGGCATCTGATACATATTTTTATCCCTCCTGCACAGCTATAACTGTTGACTATATCAAACTTCAATGGCTTTTACTTAATTATGACACTTATGTGACGCTCTACTGAAAGATTTGTTTCATTACTGATGCTATCTAAGAGAATTTAATCTAACAAATTTAAACTGTGGGAGCTTCTGTTAAAGGCTTCCTTGGTCTAAGATTCTCTTCCTGGTTTGTTCTTAGTTTGTTACATAAACTATTTACATGGGACCACTTACTGCCTCATTTTTCCAAGAATATTTCACAGATAGAAAGAATAGAAAGAAAATTTGGTACTCAACTGCTTTCATTTCACTATAAGTGAAAAATCCTTATTATTTGACTCATCGCTTTCTGTTACTAGATTTTCAATATTCAGATGGACACATTTTAGGTTGTGATTTTGAATTGTTTCCCAGCACAATAATTAAAAATAACTACAATAATTAACAATATATTAAATGTGATGACTATATTTTAATATAGATTAGAAAATTCATTTAACTAGTTCATAATTCTTAATTATTAGATAAGTCTAACAAAAAGTGAATTATAACAAGTTTCAATGGTGGGGGGGCATGTGCTTGTAATCTTAGCACTTGTAAGGCTGAGGCAGCAGGGTCACCTCGAGTTCAAGTCCATCCTGTGCTACATAATAAGTTCAAGGCCAGCCTGAATTAAATAGAGAGACTCTGTCTCAAAAACAGTAATAACAAAAGGTTCAAATGACATATATTATTATAATTGATCAAAAGAAATAAAAGATATAAACACAAATCAATTTAAAAAATAAAAATAAATATTTGGATCTACATCAATTAGGAAAATTATTTTCTAAAGGTTATGAAGTTATTCACTAACACAAGGTACACATCCTATATGTCACAAGAACTTTAACATCAGATCCTCTTGAGAGATGGTGTCTCACTTGGAGTCCTTAGATGGCATGTCCCAAATTTTTACATTTTTCTTATTTATTCATTTATCTTTCGGTACAAAGGATCAATCTCAGGACCTTGAGCTTGTGAGTCAGGCGCAGAGCCACCGAGCTACATCAACAGCCTGCTTATTCCAAATTCTTAGTTTTGTTCGTATGTCAATTTTAGTTTTATTTTATTATTTTTTAAATATTGAGCACTATATTTAAGAATATATAGCTAAGAGCCAGGGATTTAGCTCAGTGGTTCCACCGCCTGCCTTGCAAGTGCAAGGTCCTGCGTTTGATCCCAAACCAATACAACACAAAAAAGAATATATAGCTAAGTTACATGAGGCAAGTCTCTTTCTAGTAATGAAAAAGAAGCTCAAGTGTATATTCTTTGAAGTGCAAGCAAAGAAAAACATAGCAAAGGAAAAATTGGTATGAAAAATACTGAAATTTCGGGATGAGGTGGCCAAGTGGTTAAGGTTATCGACTGCTAAACATACTGAAATTTACTATTATATAACTATAAAATTATTACAAAGAAAGAGTAGTATTTAAAAAAAATAAATTTTGAAAAGTTATCTGACTTGTCTCAAGAGGTTACTATTTCTATAGGAAAGAATCCAGGAATACATAAATACATTCATACACAAAATAAATAAGAAAAACAGGGAGTAAAAATCAGTGAGATGAAGAAGAAGCCTAAGGAAAACAAAAATATGATTACACTGGAGGAAGCCAAGTGTAGCAATTACAGAGAATGTGGACAAAAAACAAAATTAAAGTCATTAATTAGTGAGTGACTACAAGTGTCTCATTATATGTAATAAAAATGATTATGAACTCACTCCAATAACAGAAAAATTTTTAGATATGATACACGAATGATGAGAAGACAGGATTATTGTGACTAAGACAATTACAAATTCAATAATAATCAAATTTAATAAACAGATTTTAATAAAACTAACAAAAGTACCATTTTAATCACATTCTAATTTATTAAATGCATGTTATATATTAGGAACTGAGCTAAGATTTTTGGAAACATTATCTCATTAAACTTTAAATGACATTGGGAGATAATTAGCACAATCCAATTGTCTCTTGCATGTGACTCAATTATCTTTTGGAAACTAATGTTTCAGAGAGTACGCTTTGTACACTGCAACACCAGTCTATCAACTGCTCATTCATCACCCTGCACACTTCCACGTATTGGCCACTTCTGGAAATGTGCTACTGATTGTGCCGCCAGTTCTTTAGTCTCACAGTCTCTGCGGAAGTCTTTTTCTCGAGAGAGTTTAGCTTCTTGAAAATCTTTGACCAGTACCATTCTACTCAGACTGATCTGTCCCTAGCTGTTTACGCGCCCTCTCCCTCTCCGGCCTTACAAAATTCCTGGGAGTCACCTGTTCATTATGAGGATTGTTGCTTGGTATATGAGCCAAGACTACCAAAAGCAAATCATTCAGGCTACATTTCCAGGAGTGTTAAAAGATCAAGGTTTTGTGCTTGCTTTTTGTATTTATTCACTTGCTTATTTTCTTTTAGGATGGTATCTGAGCAAAATGTGATGCTAATATTTACAGAGAAGTAACTTCATCCTACCCATAGGCCTCTGCTAGGCTAGTCTTGTCTCATGTATCCGAAAAATCACTTGAAGTGTCCTCTAAACTATATTTTCCATCCCTCTGTATACTTTATACCTGGATCAGGGATTTCAGGATGGGAGGAACACATCCTCTGATTTGGAATTGCTGATAACAAAATAGAAAAAAGTTTTAAATCTTGGTCAGATTATGAAACAAGAAGATCTATTCAAATTATGCTATACCTGAATAGTTTTGGGGAGCGAGAGAGACCATGTGTAGCCCTTTGGCTTTGCTGGCAAAGGAAACTGTGTAACTGATGGCACCAAGCATAAGCCATCTATCTATGGGACCCTCAGTGCCATAAACAAACTGATTTGTGATGCTAGCAGGGTTGATTAGAGCTTTACACTACTGTTGTAAATCACTAGCTTGCTCATCTCATCTGCTCTTCAATGAAAGGAAACACAAAGTTAGACACATGTGGAAATAAAGGAAAAGCTTTCATAGCCCAGGTCTAAGGCACAAGTTTTTGGCCAAAAAATTGTTCTAAAATATGTAATTATTCAGATCTTTTTTTTTTCTGTTCACAGTGTCCACTGACCACTACTTGGACACATAAGATTGCATCCTTTGTGAATGAATTGGAGATTTCCTAATAGTTTCTATTACATTGTTCTTAAAACTTGGTTTAAGGGTATTGATCCCACTGAAAGTTTTGGCTGTTTCAGGCAAAATGGAAAGGATACCCTAATTTCTTTTTTTTTTTAATTTGTGATTGGTTTTTATTCTCCATGACAAAATGACAGGGCACAGGGAGTGGAGAGATCTCTGAGTTATTTCCAGGACAAGAGAACTCCTTTAGTGTGAGTCTCAAAATGTTGTCATTCCAGCAGAGGGATGGCTGGGTCAAATGGAGCCTCTAGTCCCAGCTCTTGGAGGTATCTTCATATTGATTTCCACAGTAGTTGCACCAGTCTGCCCTCCCACTAACAAGGGAGAAGAGCTCCTCTTCTGGGTATCTTTCCAAAAGATCTCACAGAATCATACCAGAGTAATATATGCACACCCATGTTTATAGCGGCAGAGTTTGTAATAGCTAAAACTTGGAAACAGCCCATTTGCCCATCAGTTGGCGATTGGATAAAGAAGATGTGTTTTTTTTTCTATAAAATGGACTACTACTCAGCCATAAAGAATGAGACATTAGATTCATTCATAGGAAAATGGATACATATTGAGGATACACTCCTAAGTGAAATAAATAAGTCAAACATGTGTAAATACTGAATAGTTTCTCTGGTGTGAATAAACTGTAATAGTACATAAGATCCTAATGAGATAACTGACATTGTGAAATGGGAAGAAAAGGGCTAAAGGTGTAGGGAAAGTGGGAAGGGCAGGGGAAAGGTAATAAGGGAAAATATGAGAAAATGAAAAAATGGAAATAAAGTGTTTGTAAATGGGGAAGGGAAGAGGGGATGAAAGGAGGGCAGGGACAAGGGGCAAAAATGAGAAACAAGACCACCTGTCATGTAGAGGCACAAGATCCGAATAATGAATGTAGCTGTACTGTATACCTAAAATGTACCAATAAACTCAATAAAAGACAAAAAATGTTGTCATTCCAAAGCACAACACAAAGTAGCAGGAATTCCAGTACAAAGTCCAAAGTTTGGACTTTGCCTCCTATGGAAAGTTACCTCCAGCTGAGTAAAGAGCTCTGGATGATAACAAGAGTTTTTCATTGAAGACAACACTGAAGACAATCTGTATTCACCTAGAAACACTGGTGTCTTTTCAGAGCCTGGTGAGGTTTTATTCAGCATTTTTTATAACTAGCAACAGTGATCCTGGAGAAAGCAACGTAAGACATTAATTTGTGTTTAAAATTGAACAAAGTTGAGTTGTATGAAGCTCTGAAAGCAATTTTTATATGTGTTGGTGGTTAAATAAATAATATTTTTATTGGAATGTTTATTTTTAAGCACATTCTAAGCACAATGCCAGTTTTCTGAAACCTTATTATTATAACTATTTCAACCTGGATAAGCTCAGTTTATTTTAATAGTGCACTCTGGGAGTTAAAAAATAGTACATTATTTTCTTATTCCTGGATTAACTTTAAGAATCCCAAGAGAGTATCATAGTATCACCTTTTTTAAATTTGGAAGTATGTATGATAGTCCTTGGATAATCATTTTTATAATTCTATGAATTTTGATTTTACCTTAAATCAATATTTAAAGTTTGAATTTGTATTCATTTGAAAGAATTTGTTTAATATTAACAGTACTACTTGGCAACATTGCTAGTAATATTTTTACAATAGCATGCTTTTTCTGCTTTATTTTTTGATTTTTTTTGTCTAGAACCATATTCTGATTGAAATTTATAACAGATAGTTTAAATTTAGGAAATAGTTTCAGAATAGTTACAGTATTAAATATTCTCTTCCAACATCATAATAAACTTCTTTTTTAAGTTATAATTAAATTATAATTTTTAAATTATATGTCACATTCTGAATATATTATCTCTATTGTATGAACTTTTAAATTTCAAATATTGTTTTTAATTTTTGCCAACATTTTTAGTCATTTTTCTTTCTAAGAGATCATCACTCTTGCAGCAGAGAAATATTATATCCCATGAGCTATTCCATATCATATGAGCTCTTCAACAAGTTAATTCAGCCAGGCATGATGGTGTATGCCTGTAATCCTCTCACTTGGGAGGCTAAGTCGAGAGGCTCGAGTTGAGTTTGAAGCCAGCGTGCACTATGTCGTTCATTCAAGGCCAGACTGAACTACATCAGGAGACTATATCTCAAAACAAAACAAAATGTAACAAAACAAAACAAACAAATTCACTAACCTTATATTCACTAAAATTATATCTGAACAGTGATGACATTTTTAGTTCCCCAGGAAAATGATTTTCCTTTTTCAATTTAGTGAATTAAAATTAAAAAGATTTCTTATGAAAATTTTTTTTTAGTGTAACTAAAGTTTGGGGAGATTTCTTATGTAATTATTTTTTTCTTAAGGAACAATATTTTGTAGTTAATACAAGTTTTAATTTACCAACCATAGAAAGTAAAACTATATATAATCAAAAAGTTTGATGACCTCATCTATGTGTATCTGTACGTGATTGTGTATGTTCACTCCCCGCCCCATATGGCCCCTTCTCAGAAAGTCTGATATCCCTAAATACTATGTTATGGTCTTTTCCATCAGCACATTACTAAGTAAGTAATGTTTAATTACATAGTAATTGATGTGTATATATCACAATTATGTTCTGTGTCAATTACCATACTATTTATTGCAAACTATACATGAACATTTTAAGATAAGTGTTTCGGTTTAGCAATGATGTGTATGTGTAAATGCCAAGTAATAAATTTACTACATATTATACATAAATGTATAATTCATTTTATTAGAAAATGCCAGATTCATCAAATAGACAATAATCCATCATTCAAATTACAATATTTCCAGATTATGATTTTCTGAATTATAATTTAAAATATTGGTTATTTTAAAGATATGCAGTATTCATTGAAATGTGAATATGCATTTCACTTAAGAGTAATACTTTTGGACAGTTTTACATATTTATTGTATATTTAAGTATATGCATTTGTGAAATATCTGTTTTGTATCATTTTTATTATTTATGTTATTTTCTTTTTTGCTTATTAAAAGGAATATTTTATGTTAATGTAAATATGAATGTTTTGAAATATTTTCCAAGTTTTTTATTGTAGTATATGGCTTGACTTTTCACTTTCATTACATCGACTTTCTTGAAATGTTGTATACATTAATGTGAGAAGGACTTATATGCTTAAGACACTGGGTCTTTCTATTCATGAACATGAAAAACTTTTTCACTTATTCAAATTTTCTTTGATTTTTTTCTGATTTTTCTTAAAGTATTTTCTGTATTTTCTCAGAGTTGTACCTAGATATTTTATCTTCTGATTTTAATGTAGTATTAAATTATTAATTGCTAATCTTAATTTCTCATTGCTGCATATGTATTAATGAATTCTGTATATTGACCTTGTATCCTATAACTTGCATTTATTATATTTTTTTTATTGAGTTTATTGGTACATTTAGGGATACAGTACAGTTACATTCATTGTTGGGATCATGTACCTTTACATGGCAAGTCTTGATTCTCATTTTTTTTTTTTCCCCTTACCTCTATTATATTAACTGATCTGATTCTGGGGTTTTTGACATTATCGGTGATTTTTGAGGTCTACATAAACCATCATATCATCCTGTTTCCCAAGAGCTGAACAGGAAAATAAACCAAGAGCTAACAGGAAAATAACGAACCTTGAAAACTAGAGTTCAAAATACTACCCCAATCACCTTGTGCTGCCTGGCATTACAGAGTATCCACTGAGCAAGAGAATAGAGAAGCATAGTCTTTCGCACGACACTGGCTATCATCACGGTAACGACCAGCACTTATTTTCCTGTTAGATTTTATTTTCAGAAAACATGGCATTAATTAAAAATGCAGTTTTATTTATTCCCTCCCAATCTGTATACATTTATTTTTCTTTTATGTGTCATTGCACTGGATAGAACATCAGTAATTCGTGAAATAGAAATAGGGAGAGGGTACATCTTGTGTTGTTTCTGATCTTAGAGAGACTCACCATTAAAAGTAATGTTAGATGAAATGCTTTTGGAAGTGTTATTGGTTATCATTTTGAGAATGTACCCCTAGTCCTATCTTACTGAGAATTTATGTCATAACTGTCAGAGGATTTTAAATTTTTTTTCTGAATCTGTTGTTATAATCACATGATTTTTTAAAATCATCTTATGTGTGCCAATTCACATTAATTTATTTCCCAGTGTTCAAAGAGCCATTTACACCTTAAAAGACTCGTGTTCATAGTATAATTCTTTCTATATGTATTTTGTTGTAATAGATTTGCTGACTCTTGTTGAGATTGTGTGCATCTTTTTTGTGAGTGATACTGAGACATTTGTTTGTAGTTTTATTTATTTTCATTTTTTCTTTTTTATGTATTTTACAGCATTGAACTGAGGGCAATTCTGGCTCTCTGAAATGAGTTAGGATATGATTTTTTGCTTTTATGCTCTGGAAAAGATTTTTAATATTTGGTAGCATTTTTTTGTTACATGTGTGTTATAATTCACCAGTAAAACCATCTGGATTCACCTTTTCTGTTTTTTAATGACAATAGTGTTAGATTTCTATTCTCTATTAAATAAGAATCTATTGAAATTATTTCTTCTTATATAAGTATTCTGGTAGACAGTGATTTTTAAGGGATTAGAACATTTATTTAGGATAATAATTTAATTTGATTTTCCAAAAATAGAAGGTAAATATTGTTTTTGTATATTATTTATTTTCCCCTACATGCACCCAAATATATGTATGGGCAGATATATATGAACAGTTGTAGAATATATGTATGATATAGAATACATACGGATATATATTAGAATTATAGAAGATAAAAAGGTAAAAATGAGACATAGCAAGGAAAAGAATAGGAACCGGAAAAGTAAGAGGAGAAGGAGGAGTAAGGAAGAAAAGAGAAAGAGAAGCAAAGCTGTAATTAAAAAACAGTTCTGAATATGGTCAATATTCAACTCCTTCAAGAATTGTTCACAATGTGAATGAATAGTGTAAGCACACAAAGAAAATGTATAGAATAAAATACAATTGAACTTTTTCCGAAGTAAGCCTATTTTAAAATGAAGACATTAAAAAAGAGATAATAAAGGTACTCATAGATAACACTAATAAACAGATACAATTCTTTAATTTTTTAATTTTTTTTTAAATTTTAGACACAACCAGCATCAGAACAAGGAAAAGTATCAGAGATAATGAACATTAAAGAATCATGAAATGATTGGTTCTTCAAGAAGGCATAATAATTCCAAACAAACAAACAAAGAAAAACAATGAAGTGTATATTTTCTCATGAGTAAATTTCAATTTTAATAAAATAATTTTTCAGTGCCGATTGTATCCTTCTAAAAATATTTGCTTATCCAAATATTATGTGTTCATCTTCCTTTTCTGAACATATATTAGTTCAAGTTTTCTTTTTTAGCTCTATGACACATACTGAATCAATTTTTGCAATATGAATCATTAATAAAGTTTCATAACCTTAAAAGATTGATACCAAATTCTTTGTGCATTGTCAAATTATGATTTCTGTTTGATGATATTTCATTGACACTGTTTTGTAGACACCAGGGACAGTGTACCTGTAGATTTATTTCTAATTTTTGTGTTTTGATATATTTTAGTACATTTTTGCCATGCCTAAATAATATATTCATCGTGAGCAACTGATACGTATGCATGACACGTCCTAATTCTGTGTGTCTTCTTCCCTTGTCCCACAGCACACATCTCTTAGTCCCTTTCCCTTTTAAAAACAATCTCTTTCACATTTCCCTATTGTCTATCTTTTACTCTCCTGTTTGATTTCTTTCTTTCTTTCTTTCTTTTTTTTTTTTTTTCGAGACAGGGTCTCACTATGTAGAGACTGACGTGGAACTCACTATGCAGCCCATGCTGGTCTCGAACTCACAGCAATCCTCCTCCCTCTGCCTTCTGAGTGCTGGGATTACAGGTGTGAGCCACCACACCCGGATCTTTGATTTATTTTTGATTTAGAGAATTTGCTTGAATAAGAGAAAATATAAAATATTTAACCTTGCGTGTCTGATTTATTTCACTCACGCTTAGGGTATCATATTTCATCTGTTTGACTTTGACTCAAAGTTATTCTTTATAACACAATAGTACTCCACACAGAAATATGTATAAATACCACTTTTTAATCCATTCCTCTGTTGATGAACATATAGCACCGCTCCCATAATTTAGCTAAAATGAATTGTACTGCCCTGAACATGGGATGCATGTATCACTATGATGTGATGTCCTTAACTCTCATGGGAAGATCCTTGAAGGGGAATAAACATGTGGAATATAATTCCTAGTTTAAATATTTTAGGAAACTCCACTCTGATTTTATAGTAATTATACTAGTTTACATTTCTACTAATAATGTGCAAGGACTTATTTTTCCCTGCAGCCTCAGGAGCATTTATTATTTGATTTCTTAATGCCAGCCATTCTTTTTGGATGAAATTGTTTTACTTTGCACTTATCTAATTACCAGTGATGTTAAACATTTTTAATGTATCTATTGTTCATTTGTAATTTGTCTGAGTAGTGTGCATTCATTTCAGTTGACCATTTTTTGATAAAGCCTTTCATTTTAGGGCTCTTTATATATTATTCATGTTAAGTCTCTATTTGAGGTGTAGCTGACAATCTTTTTAAATTTCTGTAAGGTTGTCTCTTCACTTTGTTGGTACTTTGCTGTGCATAAGCTTTTTAATATGATAAAAACAGATTTGTTTGTTTTTTATATTATTTCTTATGCAACTGGGATTCTGTCAAAAAAAAATCCTTGCCTGTGTCTATGACTTTAAGAGACTCGCCTATTTTATGTTTCAACAGGCTTTTTCTCTTTTAATATTTAGATCTCTAAAGCATTTTTAATTTTGCTTAGACATAGTAAGAGATATGAGTCTAACTTTATTTTTCTCCATGTGAATTTTTCTTTCTATACAAAAACCTGGTACGTACCTGTATTCACTGTTGTAATCTTACATGTTTTGAACTATATTAATGTAAGTTCTCCTACCATGTTTTTAAAAATTGGCCCTGACATTCTAGGTCACTCTCAGGCCCGTGATAATTTTAATTTTAGGTTTTCAACTTGTTGTAAGTGAAAATCTACAGGACCTTTTATGGACAGACAAATGATTCTAGCAAGTTTTGAAGGACAGACATCATACAGGTTATATGTAGACAGGTTATATATAAACAGGGTTGTCAATAAGAACCCAATATAGCATACAGTATTTTCTGGTGAATGCTGTATGTCTAAGTACCTGAAGAACATGTGCAAATGACGGGCATTGTATTCTATACAAAATATTGGGCTGGATCTGGTTAATAGAATTCTCCAGAGAGTTTAACAAGTCTAATTTTAAGCAATTAGTGCATTCAGTGTTTTAAAGTACCTAACTGTAAACATGAGAATGAACGTATGTTTAAATGAATGTTGGTACAAGCAATTTTACACACACACAGAAATAGATAGATATAGATAGATAGATAGATAGATAGATAGATAGATAGATAGCGTTGTATACATGAACATTATACTGTGAACTGATAAGCTGTAACATCAATGACACTGAACTACTAGCAACAATACCCCAATGACTCAGAACTTTTTTCTACTGTCATTCTCCTGTTTAAAAAAAAGAATCAGGGCCTCTTGAAGAAATGGCTTGTTCTGTAACTATGGCAAGAATTATACAAGATGATAAAAGACTGTCTCATAGCATCAGAAAGTAATACACACACACACACACAGACACACTCTGATAATGTACATCAAAGATACACAGGGCTGACTGAAAGGAATCTAAAGAGACAAAGAGATGTGGTAACTTCAGATAAAACAAAATATGTAGACTTTGAGATAATAACTCAAATCATAAAATAAAAATCCATGAATCCACACTGTCAATAAAAATAAAGTAATAAATTGAACAAAATAAACACATTTACATGCTGAGCAAGCTCAAATAATTTATGTACTTTCTACATCTTCAAATAAATTCTCAAATAAATTCTCCACTCCAAGTGTTGACAGCATGTACACGCATTTCTTGAAATATTATAAGAAAAAGGAGGAAATAGAGGAACTTTGCATGTAAATCAATGGATGAAAACCAAGTCTAAGCTAGATGATCAGTCAAATTCACATAAACAATTATGTATCAAATTGATGTTAACACTTTTAATAAGACGTGATGAAAAAATGACAATTTACAAGGGTGATGTTCCTTCCCAAAACACAATCTGAGAATAATCATGAAAATATCAGCTATACACAAATAGTGGGACATTTTATGAAATGTCTGACATATACTCAAAACTGTTGAGGTAATTAAAAGCATAAAAATGCCTCAAAATTTTTCACTGCTCTTTAAAGCCTAACGAGTTGTGAAGAATGAATGAGGACATATAGAAGACATTAGGTAAAAACAAAGGGACTCCGAATAAATCAAATACTTAGTTAATGTTTTGTTTTGTTTTCCGGGATGGAAATCGGGACCTTGCACTTGCTAGGCAGATGGTGGCACCACTGAGCTGAATATCCGACCCGATAATAATGTATCAATATTGGCTTATTAAGTGGAACAAATGCAGTAATGTAGTTATGTCTGTAAGGCCATGTAAAAGTCGTCTCTTTCAAAGTAAGACGAGACATGGTGTTTGTACTTAGCATAACCATGATCTTTTTGGGGGGCTGGTGCGGCTGATGCATGATTTACCACAGGAGCTGCCAACCCTCTCCAGGGATACTATGTACCTTTGGAGACAGGCCCCTCTCCCCAGAAGTCTCCTCTCCTCTCCTTTCCTCTCTCTCTTCTCCTCTCCTCTCCCCTCCTCTTTCCTCCTCTCTCTCTCTCTCTCTCTCTCTCTCTCTCTCTCTCATACCAGGAATTGAACTCAGGGCCTTACCCTTGCCAGGCAGGTAAAACACCTCTGAGCTCTGAGCTACATCTTGGTCCTAGGAGCCATTTCTTTCTATAAGTCAAGTACACAAGCTAGGATTATTTTTATTCTGCTTAGAAACATTTGATTTTTCTTAAAGTGAAAGAGTTAATGAATGTCATTATATTCTTGTCCATATCTGTAGAACATATACTATTAAAATTAACCTTAGTGTAATGGACTCAAGGTACAATGATGTGTCATCAGAGATGAATTGACTAGAACAAATGTACACCTTTGTTGAGAAATATTGACTGTTATGTGTGGGGTAAGGAATTATGTGGGAAACTACTATACCTTTCCTTCCACTCAGTTTTGCTATAAAACTAAAAGTACTGTGAAAACTGAATTCCATTAAAACTGTAAAATTGTAAAAATGGCCAGTGCTATTGTTTGGGGTATTTTATAAAAAGAACTATAGCTTTTGTTATTTCTTACATGATAGCATATCCTTTTTGCAGATGTATTTTTATTCTTTAGATTCTTTTAAATTTTTTCTTTCAAAATATAACCAAGCTTAGGAATAAAAAAATAATTCTTTATGGCCAAGTAGTACTTCATTTTATGTAAAATAAAATGTTCTTTATCCACTCACCTGTTGATGGGCAATTGAGCTGTTTCTAAGTTTTGGCTGTTGCAAACTGTACCCCTATAAACATGGGTGCACATACATCATTGTGGTATGATTCTTTTAATTCTTTTTGAAAGAAACCCAGCAAAAGGATAGCTGGATCAAATGGGACCTCTAACCCTAGTTTTTTGAGATATCTCCATACTGATTTCCATAGTGATTTTACCACTGTACACTTTACTCCCACACACAGTGCGGAAGGTTTCCTTTTTCCCCAAAATCCCACAAGCACTTGTTATTGGCCGAAACTAGAGATATTTAGATAGGACACGCCTGTGTAAATACTGAGTAGTTTCTCTGGTGTCAGAAACTGAAAGTATAAATGAAGATCAGAATGTACAAAAGATAATGTAAAACAGGAAGAAAGGGTCCAAAAGGGAATGGAAAGGGGATCTGGGAGGGGTAGGGGAAAGGAAAGAAAGGAAAGAAATAAATATGAGAAAAGGAAATAAATGGAAACAAAGTCTTTGAAAATAGGGAAGGGTGGAAGAGAGGTCAGGGGCAGGGGGAAGAAATAAGAAGCAGGATATATCGTGTAAAGGTTTACATTACCAATGATGAATGTCATCTTACTGTATATGCACATGTACCAATAAACTTAATGAATTAAAAAAATATGAAACAAAAATAACAAAAAAAATCAAATATTTGAAATCTGATAACATGCTTCTAAGTAATCTTTGGTGAAATCAAGCAAGAATTTTTTTAAAATGAGCATTTTATTTAAATATCACCTTTTCATCAATTTGAGTATAATACGTACATGATCGTATATCTTTGTCATTTTCTTGGTTGAAATTGGCTAAACTTGTATATTTGGATTTTGTATTAACATAATAAAGACATAAGATAATGAAGACAACAAAGATTGTAATATATACACAAACATACTCAAGCATATTCCTGAAAAAATAACAAATACATAGTCATGAAAATTGTGGTCCTAACTCTATAAATGTTCACATTGTCATAAATAATGTTTATAATAACTTCTCTCCACTATCCTGCAATATTTTCCTTTTACTTGGCAAAAATCTAACTGAATCATGGCTATTACCTGGTCGAGTAATATCATTGTTTATTTCTGAAGGACCCGGGCTGTTAAAACACACAACATGGCAAGATCGGTGAATTTTATGAGCATAAGACATTGGGCTACTTTTGCTTTTTAGTAACGCTCAGAAGCAATTTGTGTAGATGAGATATTCTTTAAGTTTAAATACAGATTAAAAAAATAACGTGATATTTGGGGAAGGTGAATTTGTCTCTAAAGTTTTATTTTTGTTAGGGCAGTACCTTGTCCCTTTTTTGATACGGGCTGTGAATTGCAATTGCTGTGAATTGCAAGTCTCCTCTTAGGTCACTGACTAATCACACTAAACATCATGATTGATGTCATGTGAGCGCTCAGTGATGGTTTGTTTCTTTTGCTGGCGGATTGGATGCTTCAACAGTTATTAACCAGCTTGGCTAAGGGAATGGAAGTCTATGTCTCTGAGACTTGATAGAACCACTTTCCCCCACAGTGATTCCTTTATTCACGAGCACAGTAGTTGGTGGTGGAGTTTCCTGGGGAGAGAGACTGAGTAGCACCCATATTATCAATCATTCATTTCACTTGATCTTGAAAATTCTCACATGCTGAAGTCACTGCTTGGTGACCATTCTCATGAGAAACAAACATCTTTCCTTTCCTTTTTTTTTCCTCAGAGAAACCTATCCACATATCTCTACCTCAAATTTCTCTGTCAAATTTTTTTCAATCACATTCCATCGAAAACAGCGATCATTACCACAGCCCAAAACTTGGCAAAAAAGTTGCACATCTGGCCTTACTAATAAAGTAAACTACAAATGCATTGCTCAAACTTTTGCCCACTAGCAAAATTTAATTCCACATAATCTTTTTAGGTGATATAGAAAAGAATTGTAATGTGATAGGTATCTCCTTCTAGCTACTGCAACATATGGTGCAGAACCATCTGTAAACCAAACTCCAGCCTTCTTTTCCTCTGTTAACCCACTGTAGGAAACTCCGAGGAAATCATAGCGTAGTCTGAAGCAGGGAATGGGATGGAACGGAAATGAGAACATTAGCACTTTTCGCTTTTCCTTCATTTAGCTTTCTTACACTTACAGGACCTGGTAAGTTGCTGTGCAAGACAAAGTTATGAGTTTATGAGTTATATGGCAGGGATCAGAACGTATGAGAAGCTCGGGACACATAGTGAAATGTTAACCCCTAAGCATTCTACCTCGAAGGCTCAATAATTGGCCAAAAACTGTCAGTTACCTACAGAGAATAGTTACCTCCAGAGGATAACAAATGTTTGCTCTCTCATCTTAAGAGAATTTTCTACTGTCAGACAAGTGAATGAAGCCCCCGCTCCAGGAAGAGCAGTGTGCTTTACTCAGTCTACTAATTTAAATATTTTTCTCATTCAAAAACACCCCTGGAGTAATAGTGAATCAAATATCTGAAAATTGTATGGCTTAATCAAGTTACTAAATATCAGATATATTTAATAATTATTAGCAAGTTCTGTATGTACTTTTTCAATTTTTCAAATTTCTAGAAACACAAAGCACGTAAGGAGGAAAATCTAAAATGATACTGTTTAAGAATAATAGCATCTCATAAAGTGTTCTAGGGTTTATTATACATTATAGGCATTTTTTTCATTTTTAAAGTAGAAACAAGTTATTTCCTTAGAGGGAAAATTGGGTGGCTCAATGAAACCCAAAATTTCACTTTCATTTACTTAATTGTGATCATATAAAATATCTTGAAATTTATTTTCATGTACAATGTTATTTGTGTTTGGGTTTCTGTATAAGAGTTTTTACTTTTGATTTATATAAATTCTAAATGTGTTACACAGAAATAACAACCAAAATATAGCCCTTTAGTATTTCACCATAATAGATATTTTCTGCTTGATGACACCAGAAATAGCTACTAGGAGATTTTTATCTTAAAATGAAATTTTGGATCAAAAGATACCTGAATAAAGCAGGGCAGTGGGAAAGGAGGAAGCAAGGTTGACCAGTGGATATAAAAGAAACCACAGGGTGATTATACATAACAGTAATGTATTTCAAAATGGTAAAAGAAAGGTTTCATTATAAAAATCATAAATGAAGAAAAATTATGTTTAACCTGATTTAAAAATAGCACAATATATACATTTATAAAACATGGTATGATCCTCAGTGAAAATTATTTTGATTTTGTATCAGTTAAATACATTTTTTAAAAATATTGGCTAAATTAAAATCTTTTAATATGCACACATTGTATTGCTTGAAATAATTGACAGAATGTACCACTTAGAGTTAAATGATTAAAAGTTTATACAAAGTACTGTAACAGGAATTATAGCAATAAGGTATAAAATAATAAATCTAAACTTTTGCAATATCAATAGTTCAATGAATAGTTTGCTAATATTTTTAATATAAAGTAAAAATATATACTTTCAATCAATATACATATTTACTTGTTATATAATTCTAATGACTGCAGATTATTCCATTGCACATTAATTAAGCTAGTGAAATTGATTCTACAATTTTTGCTAGATTAATAGTGTCATATTCATATCATTCTTTACACATCTATCATCTTTTCTTAATTTTTCAATTATTATGTTTTTATTCTTTTCTCTCCTTAGAATATAAGGATAATATAAGCATAGATGTAAATGTATTTATTATATATACTTTGAAATTAAAGTAGTCAGCAAAACAACATTTTATAATAAAACATCATAGATATTTCTAAGATGTAATTTATATTAAAAAGAGAAGTTTAATTTTACATATGATCTCATATTTTAATAATTAATAGTGGATAGTTCTTGTGTATTTACTTGTAAAGATACTCATCAAACAAAGAGGAAACATTTGGCTAGAAGAAATATGTTAGTTGCTTTACAACTTATAACCATCTTTCTCTAATGTATTTTATAGTTTAGAAAAAATTTTTAGCTATTATACGTAATTTGGTGAGGATCCTGGTAAGCTCTAAAGCTTGCTGGGTAATTACCACACAAGCTCATCCACTCTAACCTGTGGAGAGAAAGAAGCTACACCTATGGAGGGAATGTAAACGTGAAATATAACACATATTTAGATAAGGGAAATCAGAAAGGAAAGAAGAGTATTAAAAGGCGAAAGACACATATTCAATCCTCAGGTATGAAAAAGAGTACAAGCCTTCTGACAATTGAAATAAAAATGTAAAATGAAAGGATCTGTACTGATAAAATGCCTAGAGAAGCCTCAGAAAAAGGCCAGATTAATGAGGATGGATAAATAAGATGGCAAAGTTAAAGCAAATACAAGAACCAAGATACATCATGTAAAGGTACAAGATTCCAATGATAAATGTAACTTTTTGTATATCTAAAATATACAATAAACTTAATGAAAATACTTATAGTTTTCAAAATGACCATTCTCTTTTTTAAAAGAAGAGGTTTGGATTCATAAAAACAAAAAGGGTCTGGGATTTAACTCAGTGGGGCTGTGCCTGCCTTGCAAGTGCAAGCCCAGTGCAACAGGGTATTTCACAGGAGGCTGACCTTGATTTGTAGGATAGGACTTTAAATACTATGCCTTTTTGAAGATTTTAAAGCTACATAGTTACATGGCCATATTTGTTACGTAGAAAAATCACCATTTTAAGTACCAGAAATTGTTTGGAGCAGACCTAGATTACAGGCAGGAGAATCAGGAGATTGATGCAGAGATGCAGATAAAATACAAGGAAGAAAAAGGCTAAGTTGATCCAAAGTGACAGAGGGTGGATAAAATATTCCAGAGAAGAAAAGATTATGTGAATATTTACGTGGGCTTGAAAGCAGAGTAGGTGCACAACATGAAACAAGCACCTAGTTTTGTTTATCACCCTAGCCGTGACAACAATGGAATAGGACACAGAAGAAAGTGATGAACACTTCATTTCCATTTTTTCGTGTTTTTTTCTTTTCCCTTATAAGTGTTTGTAAAAAGGGAGGGGAGGAGGGGGTGAAGAGAGGGCAGGGACAAGGGGAAAAATGAGAACCAAGACCTGTCATGTAGAGGTACAAGATCCCAAGAATGAATGTAACTGTATGTATAACTAAAATATACCAATAAACTCAATTAAAAAAAAAAGGATGAAGTCAGGACATAATCTGAATTTTGAATTGTATGATATAAAATTAAAGGTAGAAGTGGCTGCTTAGAATTCCAGATATATTTGAAGTATATAAATGTATTTGGTACATTTCAAATACATACATATATTTGGTATAAATTATTTATATATTTGAAATATATATGAAATTTGAAAATTTCTTTTAGCACTTTAAAAATAATCAAAGAATTATTTTTATATATTCAAGTGTATGCACTATATCACTGAATATTGTTTTCCTGTGTAATTGAAATTTTGTGGACAGGTGATTAACATCACATATTTTAATTAAATTCTCTGTATGTATTTTCACCACAAAAATATTAAGAATGTCAGATGATAGATTTGTTTATTATCAGAATTAATCATTGTAAAATGGTTTAGTCACTTTACAATGAGAACATGTATTTAAACATTACATTGTATTCCATACTCATATGCAATTAATATTAGTTGACGTTTTTCAGTCTGCAATTTCAGAATTGTATAAGGATTTCAAATCCATTAAAATTTTTTCCAATTCAAATTTTCTATGAATATATGATTTATTTATTTTAAATAGTATTTGATGAGCTTTGAACATTAAAGATAATCTTTATGGAACTGTTGTGTCATTAAAGAATGTAATGCATAAAAATTTGCCTTTTTTTTTTGCTTTTTTGTACTGGGGATTGAACTCAGGTCCTTGTGCTTGTGAGGAAGGCAGTGGAACCACTGAGCTAAATCCCCAGCCAAATTTGTCATGCTTTTAAGGCATTATTTATAAGGGCAGAAGAAAAACATGTGTTTTGTATCACCTGCAATTTAATATGTCCATAAAACATATCATTTTCCCCAAAGGCAGAAGAGCATCATTGGAAATGTACTCTCCTACAGTCATACAAAAAGCAATCCAGGAGTTCAAAATGCTTACATTGGTTGGTCTTTCTGAGTACAGAATCATAATTTCTATAATATCACATGCAATGTTGATAAAATGAGTTTCAAAGAAAGGTACTTATCTTAAATTTAGCACTATAATACATTCAAAAATTCCTCATACTTTTGAGTTTAGTTATTTTAAACATAATCAAGATTCATTGATATTTTACACTCAAGATCTAGGTTAATAGGTTTCTTTCTTTTCAATGCACTAGAGGTTTAAATCATTATATTCAAATCATGAATACCTTTAAAACATTGTGTTTGGAAAGAGATATATTTATTTTCATTTCATTTTAATCCTAGCTGCTTGTGACATCTAACTACAATTGTTCAAAAAGGTGTAGTATAACAAAAACTGAAACGTTTAAATTTCCCCCATGAAAATTAATATATTCATTAAAATAATCACTGTAGTCATGTTATACAGAGATAAACGTATTTGTGCCAAATTTGCGTTTACTGTAATAATAATGCATATATTTACAGAGCTCTTCTTTTCTACTCCTTTAAAGCTTCACACTGACCAAGACAAAGGAGATGGAAATTTAAAATACATATTAACAGGAGATGGGGCTGGCAGTCTGTTCGTTATAGATGAAAAGACAGGAGACATTCATGCGGCAAAGAAATTAGACAGAGAAGAAAAATCCCTGTACATTCTTCGAGCCAAGGCTATAGACAGAAAGACCGGGCGGCAGGTGGAGCCAGAATCGGAATTTATCATTAAAATCCATGATATCAATGACAACGAGCCAAAATTCACAAAAGACTTATATACTGCCAGTGTTCCTGAAATGTCTGGAGTTGGTAGGTATAAACTAATCCCTGTGAACTAATTTTTTTTTGTTTGACTGCTAAGGTAGTTACTATGGGGATATATTTATGATACATGGCTTTTTTCAAGCTAAGAGCTGTAACTAACTCCTCTCCAGTTATGTTTAAGTATCTTAATGTTTCTTATTATATTGTGAGTTCTTTCACTTCCTGGGAACTAAGCTTTCATTTCTACTCACCTGCCACCCAAATAATTACCAAGTAAGATGCATTCCTGCCTGAAAGGAAAGGAATAGCAGAAGTGTTGAACAATTTTGTTTATATTATTTTTTTTAAATAACGACTAAATCTGGGGCTTGACATATTTCTTGTGCATTGTTTCACTTGATCATTAAAATAATCTTAAGTTGTAGTCATGGAAAATAGATATTTGAATCCCCATTTTTAAAAATGAGGAATGTAGGATACAGGAAGATTCAGCAAATGAATTACCATCAAATAATCTAGTAGCATCATGGAAAGTCTTAAATATTGTTTTTGCATAAATTACATTATAAAACATTGGTTAACATACAAGGAAAATAATTATTTCTCTTTTTAAGATTGCCTATGATTTCGCCCTCTGTATTCGTACAAAATTTTTGTCTGTATGTGTTGAGAAATGAGCTAATTCTTAAATCATTAATATTTCTAAAAAGCAATAATAAAATTTATAATACCAAAAATGTGGAAGGATGTTCACAAATGTAATACAACTTACGTGAATTCTATTTTGACATTATTAAAATATGTATCAGTACAAAATATTTTCAATACTTGAAGGAAAAAACTTGCATCCCTTCCTTGAAAGTTCGGTATAAAATTCTTAACTGTGTGTTCTAATAGAAGAACTAAGAGTTTGTGAATTAGTTAGTGTATCTAATCTCAAATCTTAACTATTTGAAGAAAGTACAGCTCTATTGTGTCTTCAGATATTCCTCCGATTATAGAAAAGGGATCATAAAATTAAACTGACATTCTGTGAAAGTGTAAAGCTCTGAAATAAACTTAGTTTTTTTTTCATAATATTGTTTCAGTACCTCTTAACTCAGTGAAGTTACCTGGATTTATTTATATTGGTCTAACAGTAGGTTAATTTAGGAACAAAGCATGGTATATTCGGGTACTTATATTCTGGATGAAGTTCCATCTGGAATTCTACACTCTTTAGCAACTTCCAACTGAAGTGAATTTTCATGTAAAGTGATCTTCTGGTAACACTCTAGCTTTTATAAAGCGTTACTTTTGTATGTAGAGTATTATGCCTGATATTTTGACATCTGACAATAGAAAAAGTTCCCCTCATCCATCCTCAGACAGATTTGACATATTTAGAAAAATGAAATACACAGTTATGATGAAAGAAATATCGGAATTTGAGAAATTTTGATCATAATTGATTCAAATTTGAATACACTGTAATTTTTGGAGACATATCATGTAAAGATACAAATTCCTGAATGATGAATGTCATAATGCTGTGCACCTATAATGTACTAACAAACTTAATGAGTAAAACAATTTAAGTATTATTTCACTTTTAAAAGCAGAATATTCCCTTCTATCAGACTAGTGTTACTTAAATTTGAATAATTTATATTTTTCTTAAATTCTTCTGGGATAGTTCATGAACTATTTATTATCTCTCACTGTACACATTTCTATCAACTCTCTTCCTAATAAAAACTATTCTTTCTTATATTAAATACAAGTGTAGTCTACTGTGTATTTGTATTTATTGAATATGTAACTATATAAAAACTGAAAAAAGCATATGTATTACTTTTAAAAGCTTTCAATAATTCAATACCTCATAATAAAATGCACAATGTAAAGTTCATGAATGAAATGAAACTTATGGATTAATGGTTCTAAAAGTGCTGTTTGCATTTCATTTATGTAAGCTTTAAGTTGTGGGCAGTACAACTTCTAATTAGTGAAGCCTTAACTAATGAGAATTTGAGCCACAGCCAGCATTCCTTCCAAGGCCAGGATGTGCACAAAGAGAGAAAACACCAACAGTAATTTTTGTGACTATTTTGATAATAAATAAATATTTAAGAATATACATTAAAACAGAATACAGATAAATCTAGATGATAATTTTAAAGGACACTTTTTATTTGTTAAGTGCTGGCATTGGTGAATTGCTCCCTTTTTGGAATCCATAACATTTACATGTGATTCTATTTCAAATTATGAATGTACAGATTAATATACACAATATTTGTACAGAAGGTTGCATTTACAACCTCATTCAATAATGTGTACAAATGATCCTAAAAGACTTAAACTGACTCACCTGAATCTATCTGATTTTACCTACTAGTCTAGATTTTAAATACAAAAATAATTAGTAGATGATTGATTTTGACAATGTCCATGCATATGTTATTACACTGTTGTTTGTTATACAAAATGTAATTTGAAAATCTACTTTATCAGATCCTGAATAACTCCCCCAAAATATTTTTTTAATTGTATTAAATCAAACTCTTCTCTTAGTCAACACTTGTCCAAATGGAAGTTCCAAGGGGAAAAACCCTCAGGCTTTTGGATACAAATTTAAATGGATTTACACTCAGATGCAAACACAGAGACAACTACTTATGTAAAAGTAGATGCATTAAGGAGTGTATCTCTGTGATAAATTTCTCTCATAGTATAAATGATATCCTAGATTAGATAAACAGTACTGTCAAACTATGCAAACCAAAAAATCCCCAAAATGAAGATGTTTAATAGTTACTGAAATCATGTGCTCCTCTGTTGCAATATTAATAACTTATTTAAAAGAAAATAAGCTACTGACTTATTGTTAATTGTTGCATGTGTAATTTTCTGTGCTTTTATGTTAAAAATAATCCTTTTACAGAGAAAAACTATTGCCTGATTTCAAGGAATTTCAAACATATATCATTTACATGTTAACAGTTTAAACTCATGCATATCAAACTAGATTTTAAAAGGAGTAATACATGATAATTTAATTCTAATATTGTTTTCACTATATTAGTGATTTTTATTTAAATTGATAAGTTAAACTAAAATCAATTTGGACAGGGAATAGTCTAATGAAATAAAACAAAATTTTTTATCCCAACTTGCCTCTTCTTTTCACTCACTTTTGTTCCATAAAATATGTAACTTATTTTTTCTCTCACCAACTACTATCTTAATTACCCTCCACTTCTATTTTTTTTTCCTTTGAAATGTTATGTCCTATTCCACATTAGCTGTCAATCAATGATTCAAATGATTTCAATAAGCTCATGAAAACAGAAATGCATTAGCCATGTAAGAATATATAATCTGGAGGATAGACAAATGTGTGTAATTAAGGAAAATGACATCAATTTTGATAAAAATATTAGTAGAAGTTCCCTACATTTTATATTTTTAATTTCTTGTGGTTAATGACTAAATATTTTCTATCAACTTCTTATATTTCTGTGCATTAACCTTTAAAGAAATTGATGTTGCTTACACTTGCGATATAGGGTATATATTTTCTCAGTGCTTTGATAGGTCACTTATTACAATCTACACCACTTTTCACCAACCCTTCCTACACTGTGGATGATTTTACAGGAATTCCTTTCTAGTTATTTGTGGAAAACAAATAAATCAGTCGATCAGTAGTTCAAGTTCTAACTGGAGCCCTTTGTTAGAGATATATTGCCTGTGGAGTCAATAAAAAATCCAATCATATCAATAACACAATCAGGCTATTTGGTAACATATTTAGAATACTTGTTTTTTCTTCACTCAGGCTGGTTATATATAATGCCACTTAGTTGGTTTGTGCTCAAGACCAAATTCTTTATGGCTCAAGGCCTACAACTTACATGTATGGGGAAGAAAAAGTAATAATGCAACAAAAGTGCTGAGAATTCTGTCTATCCTATAGTGAGCATTTTATAAATGTTTGTTTTCCTTGTGACTATGTTAAATATTGTGTCATATTTTAGAGAGAAAATGTGCAATAGAATCAGACATGGACCTTACTGTAGGGGAGAATACAGTTTAAAGGAATAAACAGATCTAACAGGCTGGTTGTAATTCCTATTCAACCCATCCATGTCCCTTTTGGTTTTCACTGCACTGTCTCTAAACATCAGCAATCCTTCTGCTGGTGATCCTCAAAGAACAAATACTTCAAGGGTGTTGTCCACTCCTGCTCCTCAAGGTAATAACTGCCCTGTCTTATGGCAGAGACAGACAGGTAACTCTGTTAGACCACAAGAAGAATGGAGATGTGAAGAATTACTTCTTTTTTCACTTTTGATAACTTTCAACAATTTTTCTGACAATTAGCAAAGTTAAAATAAATTTATATCTTTTCTACTGGGCTCAAAAGGAAGGCCTTTGGACAAAGAGTAGGACATAGAGTAGGACCCGTATTATATGTGCTATTTTTGTGTTTCCTTCATGCCTGAATTGATAGTGTTCTTTTCCCCTTTTGAACATGCCATTACATGGAATTATTGAATTCCAGAATAATTCACATTTACAGAAATTCCTAAAATCTTTACAAGAAAGGTATTTATTAATTCACTTTCAGTATTATTTCTTCATGATTTATTATTATGAACTTAGCTTCTGTGCTTTTATTTTTTTCTAAAATGTTATTAACTTTATATTAGAAAATAGTGGGTTAAGGATTATAATAAAATTTTTATTCTATAAGTTATTAATGTGTATTGCATGAAAAAATATTTTAATAAGATATATTTTCAATGTCAATAATATAGGGCAGGTTTTGACCAGATGAAACTCCACAGGGCTTAGGAAGTCCCAACCCAATGGCCTTGAAAGCTGCAGCCATATGGCCTCTCCTTTGGACTGGATCCACTCACTTTCTGGGCTCAACTCGGCTAACAATATATGTTCTTTGTATCTACAATTTTCTGAGGTCGCAAATGTCCCTTCAGCTTCAGTTTCATAATTTCCTAAATAGCAATATCAGCAACACATTTCTTAGCCTCTTAGCCTTTCTTTGAAATCTGGATGGAAGCCACCATAATCACATGGTGCTTGCATTCTACATGCATGTAAAACTAGCAACATGTGGATAATGCCAAAGTCTTCCATCAACTTCAGCAGTTGATTGTCCCCCTAGGATCACATCTAGAGAGACTTCTGAGTGACTCAATGGCTTAATTTAGGGAAACGCTTACTTAGGTGGCCCATATGAGCAGGGTACCCAGAGAATCTCTTTTCAAAGAATATTTCAAAAGACTTTACTATTTTATATCCTTAAGCTTGTGATACATGAGGTCTAGTCATTTTGTGAGAATGTTTCAATGCCTTTTCATGGCATTTTTCCTGTAGTCCTGATGCAAAGTAATTAATTTCCTTTGAATGGCAATAATCTTTTTAGCAGCCACATCTCATTTGACTTCATATTTACACATTTTTCTTCTGAGATGAAATTTAATTTATTCAAAATTTTCTGCTCATGTTTTTATCCAAAATTCTGACTATAACTCTGGCTAAAGTATCTAGCAGTAACCATACCATAGCCTGAATATTGGGCTAACTTGACCTTTCCTGTGTGAGATTAATTAGTTTGATGCTCTTAGTCTCCTAAAAAAGTCTGAAGATATGGTCAAAATGTAGACAAATTTTCTACCAAAGCAAACAAAATATGGTTTCAAATCCAACTGTCAATAAGGTCCTTGTTCCCAACTAAAGCCTTCTACCCTGGCCTTTACTATTTGCTTTCCTATAAATAGTTTGGTCTTCTGAACTCTGGTCAGAAAAAATCTATCAAGATTTGCTTACAGAATTCTAAAACTTCTATAGTCAACATCTTCAAATATTACTTCTCATAGAGATGAGTTGCAAAAGTTTCTAAAGCATATGATCAGTTACAGTCACAGTAGTGACCTCATTTCTGGTACCAATTTTCAGTATTAGTCAGCTTGTTTGACCTTGGGAAAAAATTATCCAGCATCCACAATTTAAAGGAGATTGCTGCTCATCTCATAGTATGTAGGAAGTAGAAAAATGAGGATGTGAGTAAGATGATGTATACTTGAAAGCATACAGCATGTCACACCACTTCCAAACAAGCCATTATCTCCTAACAGCACATTTAGCTATGAAATTATCATTGGATTGATTCACTAATAAGTATAGTGCCAACATGATCCAATTACCTTCCAAAACCCTCAATTCTGAATATGTGTTATTATTGAGGGATATTTTATATCTACACCATAATACTATATACATGTATATAATTACACCCAGCACACATATTGAACATCAATAGGCATGATCATATCTGTATTATCTTTTAAAAAGAAGCAAAACACTTCATGACAAATTAGACCTTGTATACACAAAAAGATATTAAAACATTAATAGTTCAATATTCTCTCTCTCTCTCTCTCTCTCTCTCTCTCTCTCTCTCTCTCTCCCTCTTCCTTTTCTGGTACTGATGATCAAACCCAGGACTTTTCACATCAAAAGCTTGGATCTACCACAAAATTTTATGACTTATTTTGCTTCTTCATAATAACATAACAATGAAACTATTTTTAGTCTTTCTACAATATATTGTTAATATACCATAGCCAAGAGCAGCAAAAGATTAGAAGTTTTCTAATTCATCTTTACTTATTTCCACCTATCATGAAATCTACTAATTGAAATTTCATGTTCTTTTTGGTTCCTCAAAAATTATCTTCACAATATTTATGTTAAATTCATAAATTATTTCATTAGCCTCACTATATCTCTCCTTGCAATAAAATATATTTTGATTTATATTATCTTACATAATAAACCATAAAAATATTGAAATTTAAGAAAAAGAATGAAGGGAAAAGGCTATTTTTCTAACATACACCATTACAGCAATTTATCTGGAAAATGTTTCCACTTTTGAAGTATTCATGGATTTATTTTGGGGGTTGGTTTAATGCAGGTACATCAGTTATACAAGTGACTGCAACAGATGCAGATGATGCTAACTATGGAAACAGTGCCAAAGTGGTCTACAGCATATTGCAAGGGCAGCCATATTTTTCAGTGGACCCAGAATCAGGTAAACATAAAAACATTTATGTTGGTCTGCCTCTCATTATATAATACACCTGGATGTATGAGTATTTCACAGCTTTTTAAATATATCTAAACCCCATTCTTTCAGTATTATGTTTCTATTTCTTTCCTAAGTTTATTACGTGGAAACAAAACAAACTTCTTGTGACTGAAGTGGCCTACTTGAGTCCTTAGTTCTTTAAACTATTATTTATTGGGTTTAAATTTAGCTTGTAACTAAAATTTCACAAAGATTCAGCACATCGTGCAGCACAGAAATGCTCAAAATCTAAAGAATGTGACAATTAGTAAAATTGTTTAATTCTTAAAAGTTTCAACAAAATTTACTTTTAAATCAAAAGAATAATTAGATGGATTTAGCAAAACCCACTTGGTAATGAATAGTCCATGGTAGATTTCATTAGGTTTGTGAATTGTGTTAAATTTGTTGTAGAATGAAGGACTATTTAAACACATAATTTCTCCCCATTTTTAATGACTAACTTGTGTAAAATAGATTTTGCATATTTTTTAAATGTTTACTTAATTTTTTTTTTTAACAAAAAGGCACAATAAAAACTGCATTACCAGACATGAGCAGAGAAAATCGAGAGCAGTACCAAGTGGTCATCCAGGCCAAGGACATGGGTGGCCAGATGGGGGGCCTTTCCGGAACCACCACAGTGAACATCACGCTGACGGATGTCAACAATAATCCACCTCGATTTCCTCAGAGTAAGGATGATTTCATTGATCTCATGTTGAGAAGTTTCTCAAACATACTTCTAACAGAATATATTTGTGATACTAGTTTTACTATTTGTTTTTGCATAAAATAAATTGACAGCACCTCCCTCCAAAAAAAAATCAAAATTTTATCCAAATTGAAAGCGCTGATCATTTGCATATTTAAGTGCATAGTGAGACAAAATAAGTACATGAGCTTCTTTTATAATTTTAAATAACCTTTTATATCTTTTGAAGAATTAGAAAGTTTTCCATATTAACTTGACAACATTCTTGGCATCTATGACCATATTCTTTTTCATCTGATCTCCTTGGTTAGATGCATGAGCTCTTAAATCTGGGGGCTAGAATTTCAGTCTAAGTCTGTCACTTGTCTGGTCACATATATCTTGTTATACAGCATATAAGCACCATAAGCCTTATTGATTTTATAAATACAGACTATACTTTAGTTTCTCTGAAATTGCTACTGTGTGATATCTTAGAATTTCAAAAATCAGCTTTGAAACTATTACAAGTAAGACTAGAAACTGAATTAACAAAAAATTACAAATATATCTCATTTAACCTTCATAACAATAGTATGTATTAGGTGCTATCATTAACTAATTTATTATATAGATGAAGACATTGACATTAAGGTATGCGGAACTTAACTGACTCGTCTGCTGGTGAGAATTCAAACTAACACAGCTTAACTTCAAAATTCATTTTCTTAATCAATGAAACCAGAGAGAGAAGAGCTCTGAAGTCTGAACACCCCACTTTGCCATATGATTTCCTTAAGCCTGGATCTGAGAATAAATAACCTATGTTAGTTCTTCCAGGAAATGGAAAAGTACTATTGATTACCACAGGGGCACATTGATCTTCATAGAGTTCCTTACATAATAAATGTTTTGAAAAATATACCTGACTTCAATGATTTTGTAGATTTCTATATTGTCTCCTGGATAGTTAAAAACTAAAATGCTTTGAAAACCACCTAATATGCAATACAATAATTTTCTAGACCTGCAGAAAACAGTAAAACTGATTTCTTGTTTAAAGATATGAAAATTAAAAACAAAAGGTATAAGAAAAAGGTATAAGAAAATAATCAAATAGGTATCAAAAGGTATAAGAAAAGGGCTAAAGGTGTAGGGAAGGGTAGGGGAAAGGTAATAAGGGAAAATATGAGAAAATGAAAAAATAGAAATAAAGTGTTTGTAAACGGGGAGGGGAGGAGGGGGTGAAGGGAGGGCAGGGACAAGGGGAAAAAATGAGAACCAAGACCACCTGTCATGTAAAGGTACAAGATCCCAATAATGAATGTAGCTCTACTGTATACCTAAAATGTACCAATAAATTCAATAAAAGAAAAAAAATCAAACAATAACCAGGGACATTGTTATTTTTGAGATTATTTTTATGTCCCTAAAATGAAATAAAATAAGAAATGAAATTTTACAATAAATGAATATATGTAAAAATGTATGCTGTCATTTTTGAAAGCCCACATAAACAGCAAATAATTGTTTTCAAGTCATGTTAAGATAAAAAAAATCCATTTACTACTATTAGGCTTTCCATCTGTTATCTAAATAATCTCTGGACATGCTGAGATATAATTATCCTCAAGAAAATGAGACTTTTCTGCCTTTATACATTATTTTCTCAACATTAAAAAAAACATAATTTTTAAGAACTTACAAGACAATACAATAAAAATATCTCCCAAATTGCAATTAATTTACTTAACTCAAAGGAAAAGAACAGATGAAATGAAAAAATAAATCAGCTGAAGATGAAATGTTGAAGGAGCTCTGATTTAATTCATAGGCACATATCATTTCACTTCTCCTGAGTCTGTGCCTCTTGGAACTCACCTCGGAAGGATAAAGGCCAACGATCCGGACATGGGGACAAATGCTGAGACGGAGTACAGCATTGCAGAAGGGGATGGCGCAGACACGTTTGATGTCGTCACTGACAAGGACACACAGGAAGGGGTCATAACTGTCAAGAAGGTTCGCTTTTGCTGTCTTCACTTTTTTACTGAGTGATGCATGGTTTACTGTTGCTTTTCAGTAAAGGCTAGTGAAGGGATCATATTTCCTTTTTATTCATGCAGTCTACCACTTAGGTGAGAATAGAAATCATTTTTCTTTAAATAAGTGAAGCATCTACGATACTGATCATTATAAACTAGAACTAAGCTCAGCTGTACTCATTTTTGCATTTTTCTATAGGAAAATAAGTATACACTAATCATTGATATCACATACACTTTTCAACATATTTTAATTGCAAATGTGATGGTTTACTTAAATAGTGGAAACCTAAAAATACCATGTATTTCATTTAGGTTTTCCTGATTTTTAAGGCAGTATGGGAGAGTATTCTGAAATTTTACATACAATAATACAGTCAAAATTAATTATGTATGTTTCTTTTCTTCACTCGTATCTTGCTTTCTAGAAGTACTCAAATTACTGAAAAAAGCAACTTTATTCTAAACTTTATCAGTATTCATTTTTTCTTCTGATTTTAAATATGTGTGACTTTCACAAGAGTGATATACATAATTTACACATGTGCTTAAAAATATTTCATTTAGGTGTGACTGACATGGAAATACATTACCTCCTGGGAACCAATATCAATGTGAATTCCATTATATTCATTCGACCTCCTATAAAAACTGAAAGGCAAAACAAAGTGGTACCCACTTGTTTGATGTATTTATGAACCAATAATTGAGGACCCATGATTTTTGGCATCAATAAAAATCAGGTTATTAAACATTGAAATTATCACCTAGCGTTTTGTTTTCCAAATCATGCTGGTTTTTCTTGGTTTATTTAACTTCAGAATTTAGATTTTGAGAAAAAAATGCTGTACACTTTGAGAGTGGATGCAAGCAACACTCACCCTGACCCAAGGTTCTTACACCTGGGACCTTTCAAAGACACAGCTATGGTCAAAATATCTGTGGAAGACGTAGACGAGCCCCCTGTGTTCAGTAAACTCTCTTACCTGATGGAAGTTGATGAAGACGTAAAGGAGGGCAGCATCATTGGGCAAGTCACAGCACATGACCCGGATGCCATGAACAATTTAATAAAGTAAGTACTTTGAAAGAAGTTATTTTTGTAGAAAACAATGATCTATTTTCATGCCTTGTAAGGAAAAACATTACTGAACAATTTAGTCAACTGTACTTAAAACACCCAGTGAACAAGCTTAGCTGGGATGCCATCTAAAAATTCTAATTCTATTATTTCACTTTGTAGTTGTGATGCCACCAGATAAAGGTTATTGTGAGATCTCTCCAAGAATGATAAGAAGAAGTCACTGAGCACTTAAATAATGTATCCAATATTAGCAAAGCTAGGTTCTGAAAAAATACACAGTAAATCTGGCTTGAGATTTAGTAAGAGATTTGAATTCCTTTTGTGTTGGTGTTTTCCTTGTCTATTGTCTCATTTAGTTAACTTAAAATACAAGTAAAATGATTAAAAATGCATTGGGAAATTTGTTTTTTCTGGAAGTTTCAAAATACATTCTTCAAAAATAATCACCAAGGGCCAGGGATTGAGCTCACTGGCACCATGCCTGCCTCAGAAGCACAGGTCCTGAATTCAATCCCCAATACCAATAAATAAATAAATAATAACCCAAATTATTATATGTTAAAATATAGAGGGAATATTGTGTCAATTATATTCCAACTGGGACAGTTTTAATCAAGAAATGATGATATAATGTGCAAGTTAAAAGGAAATGTAGAGGTATTAGTTATTAATAGCATATAGTTCTGTCTTAGAACTTGAATATTATATGCATCATTTAAAATCCAGAAACTGAAATGAGACTCTCAAAATTTGTTAATAAGGAGAAGGTAGCAAAATTGAATATATTGGGTGTAAGGATGATGGAAATATGTGAGGGACAATAGCAAAGAAGAGATAGATGAGGAACAGATTATCTGTTAAATGTATTACTAGCAAAATACCTAAAATTCTATTTTTCTTACAATTCAATTGTTTAATAAAGGAAAACAATTATTAAATTTATTTATTACCATTTTCACTCATGATAAATTCACCTGAACCATACAAAATACATTAACTCTGCAATGTTGGAAATATTATTTTGTATTTGATATATTTGAATATATATTCAATTTATTAGTGATTATATGTTATTGAATATGTTATCTTTTACATTTAAAGTCTATACATTTTAATTTATATTTAATAAATTGATAGTGATCAAAATTTTTGTTAGTTTTAGATTGATTAGAATATAAATTACTGGATATTTGTGATTTAAAATTAGTTTACAATTACATATTGTATTTTATTAAAATTACTTTTAATTTATGTATTGCACTTCATACAGATTATTTTATCTAAATACTTTATTCATATCCAAATTCAATTTTAAATGTTAATACTATGTTAAGTAAAATAAAATGAGGAAGCAACACAGTTTTCCTATGTTCAGTGTGTATTTACTAGCATGTTCATATACAAAACAATCTAGATGTGTTTATTAAAATCTATGTGGCTGATTGATTTCAATGTTCCTTGTTTGTGAATTTAGTAAACATAGAAAAGAACTGTAAAGTTCTTTAAAGTTCACTGTCTTTCCAAAGCTGAAATGGACACAAATGCATATTACTCTTGTGCTCTGAAATTGTATTTACATAAATATGGGCCTGGATAGGGGTAAGTGGTAAACACAAAATCAACAATTATTACAAGAACTTGTATATCTATATGGTGTTGCTAGAAACAGTAATTTGTATTAAAATGTTCTATAATGAGAAAATGAAGATAATTTTGTTATTTCACACCAATGGTGACTTTTTCTTCAGTTGTTAATATTAAGTTTTTTGTCTAGTTTCTCAACTAGTTGAAAACCACTTATTTTTGAAGGATACGTGTTCACTCGTGCTAATATGTAGAAATGCTCAATAAGTGCCTGCCCTTGACAGGCTTCCCTATTTTTTAAAAATGTGGTTCATGTTGTGCCTTCCCTTTTCCTTAGCATTTATTATAACAAATGTCTATGCTAGAACTACTTTCCTCATTAAAAATAATTGATTGTAACTTTTGAAAATAGCAATCAATGTCCTAGGAACAATTTGTAGATTAATGATGGAACAACAATTTTAGATGTCAAACCTTCTGTTTTTTTGACCTTCAAACATTTCTAAATCAGAGTGATATCACATTTTAACAATAATCTGTTCCTTTCCTCATTTAGGTACAACATGTGTACACTTGAAATTCAATACAATTTTCATGAGACCTATTAACTATTTTATTTCAATTTTTTTATTTTTTATCAGAATATGCTTGCAGTGCATAATGATTGCATTCCCTTGGGAAGGTGTAACATGTACACAACACATTTTAATTCCTTTTTGACCTCCTTCAATATTTCTTGGTCCCTTTTGCAAAATATCTATTTTCCTATTTCCTGCTATCTTTTATGTTGTTCTTTCTTTCTTTCTTTCTTTCTTTCTTTCTTTCTTTCTTTCTTTCTTTCTTTCTTTCTTTCTTTCTTTCTTTCTTTCTTTCTTTCTTTTTATTTTATTTATTTATTTTTTTGGTACTGGAGATCGAACTCGGGTCCTTGCACGTGCAAGGTAGGCGGCGGAACCACTGAGCTAAATCCCCAGCCCAATTTTGTGTTTTTCATAAAAGAGAAACCACGAGATATTTAACCTATGTGTCTGATATATTTTGCTTAATATTATGATCTCAAAGTGCATCCATTTTCCTACAAATGACTCAAGTTTATTCCTTCTTATTTCTGAGTGACACTCCTTTGCACATAAATTCCACGTTTGCTTTACTCTTTCATTTTTTAACAGACACGTAGGCCACTTCCAAGATTTATCTATCATGGGTTGTGTTGCTATAAATATGAGTATGCACGTGTCTTTCCTATATAATATATTTTGCTCTTTTGGGAATATACCTAGAAAAGGAATAGCTGGATCAAAGGTGATTTCTATTTTTAACTTTTTTGTGAAATCTTCATAGTGAATTTCGTTGTGATTGTACTGGTTTACATTCTCACCAACAACACGGAAGAGTCCCTTTTATTCTGCACAGCTTTGCCAGCATTTTTTATGATTTGATTTCTTAATAACAGCAGTTCTTTCTGGGTTGAGATGGACTGTCAGTACTGTTTTAATTCGAGTTTCTCAAATGGCCAGAGATACTGAGTTTGGGTTTCATGGATTTAATGGTCATTTCTATTTCACCTTCTTAAAAAGTGTCTATTCATTTTAATTGTCCATTTTTTATTAAAGGTCCTATCTTTTCTTCACTGTAAAGTTTTGACACCTTTGTCAAAGATCAAATAGCAGGATGTGCCTAAAGTTGTTTCTGCATCCTCTATTCCATTCCGTGTTTCACATGTCTAATTTTGTGCAAGTACCAAGCTTTTTTGTTGTTATTCTTGTTTGTTTGTTTGTTTTTGAGACAGGATCTCACTATGTCGTTGAGACTGACCTGGAACTCACTATGTAACTCAGGCTATACAGGGATCCTCCTGCCTCAGCCTCCCCAGGGCTGGGATTACAGGCTTGAGCCACCATGCCCGGCTTTATGCTGTTTTGATCTCTGTAGCTTTGTAATATAACCGACTCCTTTGCTTCTGTTATTGAGGATTGCTTTTGCTATTGAGTCTCTTATATTTCCATATGAATTTTGGGATTGTTTTATCTAGTTTTATAACTAAGAGTACTGCTACTTATTAGCAGAGTCACTAAATTGTATCAATTCTTAGCACTCCTGTATGAAAAATACTTTATTTTTTAAACACCTTCTTCCCATTTATCCCTGGACTTAGACTCATATTAAAGCAAATAATTTTTGTTTTCTCAAAACAGATGAGATTAGAATTTACGGTATTTTAAGGATGTTTTCTTACTGCAAATGAGTTTGACTGGATTTTAAAAGATTTATATAAATGAATCCTATGCAATCATTTTTATAGAAATGCATTATTTTTACAATTTATTTTATTTAGTGCAGTGATGTTGTTTTATTAAAATAGATGCATAATATTCCAATGTAGAGAAATGTAAATACATCATTTGTAGATAATGTATTTGGAGTGCATAGAAATGCATAGAATTTGCAATGTATAGAAATAAAAATGCATTGTTTGCTTCCCATATTGATTAATATTTTCAGTTGTTTTAAGGATTAAAATACATCTCATGTGTTATATCATGTACACTTTGTTTATATCCTTTATTACTCTCCAGTAAATGTTTGAAACGTTAACAATTGAACCATATAATGGCAAACATTTGTTTAACATTTAATAAAATGCAATATTTATCAAGGTAATTTTATTATTATACATTCTCTTTAGTATAGAAGTGTATTCCAATTTTTACAAATCCTTTCCAATACTTGTTATGGCCAAGTTTTTAAATTCTACCTTTTCTAACTGGTGTGCAATAATTTTTCATTCATATTTCAGGTTTCATTCCTTTTTGGGAAAGATGGTAACCAGTTTTCATATATCTATGATGCCATATATATAGTTTTTGGTGTAGTGGCTATTCACCTATTGTCCTATATTTTACTTGTTTCCTTATTGAATTTGGATTATGTGGATAAATGGTGCCCTTAATTAAATATGTGATTAGTAAATACTTTCTCACATTCATTACTCTCCTTTTCCTTGCAATGTCTTTCTCAGGACAAAACTTTTCACTTTTGATAAAACTCAATTTATCAACTTTTTAATAAATTTATATTTTAGAGCAAAATTTAATGTGACAAAGTTGTGCTGTATTTTCCTCTAGAATATTAATTGATATAAGAATTATATTTCCATCTGTGCTCTATTTTCAGTTCATTTTTACATGATGAGAGGTGTGGATTAAATTTCTTTGCTTTTTCATATATGAATACCAAATACAGAATTATTAATTGAAAAATCTACTTGTTCTCAACCTAAGTATTTTCTGTGTTTTTGTAATATTTGTTAATATTTGTATGCCTATCTTTAAACACACTTCTATTCCAATAATTATTTTGCCAATGCTTAGAAAATAACCACATTTTTGTACAATTTATAAAATGTCTTTGCCGTTCCAGTCAGTCAAGACTTTTTGGAGTAGTTTGGCAAAAGTCCTCTACATTAAACAGTTTTAATTAGAACTAGAATTATTTTCAGTTTCATAATATTTCCCAAGCATTCCTCACTCTAGTGTCTCTGGGTCTTTATTTCCAAGTTCTGTTGTCTATTCCTATTCATGTTCTGGTAGGAACTCAGCTAAAGAGGTGAATGGAATTCTCTGCAGATTTCTGTTCTCTTTGTTGGAAGACATCTGTGAACTACAGACACCTTGCTCACTCTGGAATCTCAACGTCATCTTTTCAACTCAGTGAGATTAGCAGGCTCCATCTGACTTAGGGGTGTGTGTGTGTGTGTGTGTGTGTATGTGTGTGTGTGTGTGTGTGTGTGTTGTGCGTGTGTGTGTTTTGTACTGTCCAAGAGAGTCTGGTTGTGTGGACTCTTGTCTGGTTATGAATTCACAATTCTCTTGCCCTTGTGCATCAGCTTCCCAGGTGTTGGGACCACAGACTGGCACCACAATGCTTGGCTTTCATCTGGATTTCTCCTTCCTGTATTATAAGAATCTGCCACAGCAAGCACACTGACAAAGTTCTAGTGCTTACCTTATTTCTTCCTTTTTTTCTTAGAAATTACTCTGCTAATTTCCCGTGGTTCAGTTCTTTAAAAAGGGTGATTTCATACTTTGTTTTGTCTGGTTTTTAGTGTGTAGGGTAGTAAGATAAATCTAGTCCTTGTCATTGTTTCCCAAAGAAGCAGCTAAAGTGTGTGTGTGTGTGTGTGTGTGTGTGTGTGTGTGTAGCAATTTATTTCAGATGACTCAAGAAATTTTATAGCAAAACAATATATATACCTTTTTGTGTGGTAATTATTTAATTTATATGTTCCTTCTATTAAATACTCTAACTTTCAAACAGTTTAATCTACCTACCACCTTATTTTCATGTCATTGAGTTAATTATATTATTATGGGTCCATATATATATACATATATATATATATATATGTATATATATACGTATATATATGTATATATATATGTATTTATTAATTTTGAATATTCACTGTTACCAAATCTCTTAATAAAATTTTGCTGCATACATAATCCATTATATGTATACATACTTTTTTCAAAATTTAGATTTCTGGACATAAATTGTCTTTTATTTTATAATTTCCTGCAGATACAATTTCAAAGGACATATTCTGTGTCAGAGACTAATAGCAAAATTTGCATCCTTACGTTACAGTATATAAAATTAGCTTATATAGTCTTAGCTCGCCCAGGACTAATTCATAGTTCTCCTTGAAATATTTGCTTTCTTTTGGGCACTTAAGTCTTGCAGAAAAAAACAGTAAGCTCTAGTTTTACTTGTAAATCTTAGTAATTAAGATGAGAAGAAAAATACTAAGAGAACAAATTCATGTCAAATTATCTTCATTGAATTACCAATTCTACCCTTATTAACAGCAATACCTGACAGTATACAATATTGGCTGATTTCAATTAGAGTGCATCTTTTGAAAAACAGGATTTAGAACTCCAATTACAGTGTACACAAAGAAACAGCAATAATTCAATGAGAATATAACATAACAATATGATTTTCCCTGGCTCTGATGCAGTTTAAAAGGAAGGTTGATCCCCAGAGGCAAAATGGTCTACAATCAACATCAGGGAATCACTTTTATTTTTCAAGAAAAGCAGGGAAACTAATTCTCACAGTAAAGCTGTTCACCTGATATATTTTCTGAGATACATCTGCTACTTGTGACATGAGGTTGTGGTTACAGTTACCAGCTGTTGTCACCTCCGCTTCCCCTCATTGGTTATGAATCTCCAAAATGACAGGGTTCGTTGTAGCTTTGGAAGTTCTGAAAGGACATCTTGTTTCACTTCACACCTATTTTATGCTTAACATATTGAAAGTCCAGTGATTTTTAGAAGAAATCCTTTCTCCTACTGTCAAGCTGAAAAGTAAATAACAAAACAAACATATCGGCAAAGGATTTATTTATGCTACCGGAAAATGTACATGATCCCAACATAAAATAAATGTGCATAAGGACATTCATATATCGAAAGGCTTCTCTCATATTTTCTTAGTTGTGTTGAAGCTAGTAAAATAATAATTTTATAATATCATATTTTCTGCAAGAAAAACTATAGAAATAGCTTCCAATGAAATTATAAATATATTTCATAGTTAGCAGTATTTTTCCAAAGTGAGATGGAGTTTTTATAGTTCACAGGTAGGGATAATATATTTCTGGAAAAAATAATTATAAAGAACAAAAGCAAATCCTTATTCTGACCTTAGTAAAATGGATACTTGGGATTCAGTAAAGTAAAATGAATGCTATCATTACCTGTTATGGCAAACTATTGATTTGTTGTAGTGTCTGTAATCCAGTCTACTTTTTGTAGTAGATAAAAAATACAGGAATCTGTGTTTGATTTTTAATGACGGAACCTTGAAATGGATAGCAAACAAAAAACAAAAATTAAAGCTGTTTCCACAGGCTTCCTTCTCTGTTCTTTTTCATTTTTGTTTGCCGCCCAATTGAGTAGATCCTTTTTCTAAAGAAAGTATTCATATTTCAGAAAAAAATACGTGAATGGTCTTTTCAAATGTATTGTTCCAAATTCTTTGTAGGGAAATCAATGAAAATTATTGTCTTTATGATCCATCTGCTGGGAAATAGAGAATTTTTTTCTGTGTTAAGTGTTTAAAATGTTCTTTGTGTTCACTGGTTGTAATCCAATGTATTTATTATTAATAGGTAAATCAGAATGTTCCTATTCTTTACTGAAAATAGAACTTGGCTGTTAAGTACAAGGAAATTATCTCTGGGCTTTGACAAACTGAGATATCATTTGTACTGAGGAAAAATTCTAAATATAGATCTGGAAGATTGCAATGCTAATAATGAAAAATGAACAATTTCTAAATTATCAAATTGATATTCTTTCATGAATTTCTAACTTGAAAAATGCCTTTCAAAGTTTAATTTAACAGAAAGACAGCCAGAAACTCAGTTCAATTTTTTTCTTCCATAAAGTACAAGTGAGTCAGAACTTCACTTTTATACTGTAAGAATTATTATTTATTCCTTTATCACAAAATCCCCATGCTAATCTCTAAGATAATTAGCAATGGGAACAGAAAGGAATTTTACTTTACATGTTGATCTTTAATGGAAACAGTAAGAGAAAGCCAAGATCTATTCAAACATAAGCTAAAAATAGTTAACTATTGACCTTTCCAACAATGAAGAGACAGATGAATATTGCTAGTTAAGTTGCAATCGACACAAAGATGCAGTTATGAGCTTTAACTTTACTTTCCTTGGATTCAGTTTAAACTTGTTTTTGTTCATAAGCAGAAATCGGTGTATTTAAAGAAAACACAGTGAAAGAATTTTAATGTTACAATGGCTTGCATTGCTTTTTCTTCCAGTACTACACACTAGAGATTTACTCCTAAATGTGAATAGCACCTACATTAGTAACTAAATCATAGGAAACTTGTAATCTATGAACAAAAAGCATGATACTTTATTTCAGCAGATTTAAGCAACAAAAATTACAATGAGAAAAATCCATATGACTCCTGAATCTTAATACACTAGTAATGACTTTGAAAATCAGATCCGTTATAAATAATTGTGTGTCTAATTGGCTAAGTCTAACATGAATGTTATTTTTAGAAAAACATATATTTCATTGAGCATTTTATATGCTTACTTTTGAATCAATATTTCCATCAGCCTTTTATCTCCTTAAGATTTCCCATTCGAAAAGTCTAGCTATACTTGAGCAATGATTGCATGCTAAATGAGTTCTGTTTTAATCTCCCAAGTTATTCAATTAATGCTATGTAAGAAAATTATAATAATAATTTTTGAAAATTGAGTAAATACCACTTATTACTTACGTATTTCTGTGGCTGTAATGGTGATATTGTGTGTAGTTCTTCCAAAAAGGAGGTAACTAAGCTATTTCTCTGTATTAGAAGTGAGATGCAGAAGAAAATATGAGTTTGTGCAAAGTTGTTCAGTCCTTTCACCATTGAGATAAAGATTGGTATGCTTTTTTTTTTGGCCCACTCTACTGGAAGCAATATTCATGTCTATGATATAATAATGTTACTATATTTAGCAGAAAATAAATTAGGCAATGCCTTCATAAAATTATTATTATTTTTCAATATCTAAATCTACATTTGGATACTTTAATTTCAGCATAGCCCTTATAATAGACCGAGTCACACATCCTATATTAAAGCACTGCCAAATAAAAAAAAAACTAAGAAAATTGGGGTAAACATATTTTCATCTAAAATTTTTTCAGTTGCCAATAATTTGCAAAGTTTAGAAATCTAAATATCTATTACTAATGTTTTCTAAACATAATGACTGCTGTAGAGGTTTATAATAGGAGTTGAATTTTACTAATTAGGTAAATTGATGAGGAGCTCTTTTTGAATGACTTTTTTAAAGTGTTCAGGAAAACAAGGTCTACAACAGGCTGATTATTCTAGCTTTCACCTTTTTCCATTCTCTGTCTTTACTCAAAGCACTTTATCAACTTTGTACATCCTTCTATGTCATGTCTAGTTCCCGGACCTACATGATTTGCCTAAGACTCCATCAGAGCTACAAATTCCGGCTCCGGGTTTATGGTTGGAGCTTCTTTCGCTGTGCTGAGAACTGAACCTCACACATGCTAAGAAGGTGCTCTACCACTGAGATACAAAGTTAGCCCATCAAATTCTGTTGGGAATAAGGTCCACATGTGATTTATGTGAATGTAAATGTCTCAGAAACACTTTCCTAAATGGTGCATCTACAAACTGAAATCAGCAGAACTCAAACAGATTAATACACACACACACACACACACACACACACACACACACACACCCCAACATAATATGCATTAGTATAACTATGGAACTTTCATATAAGTAGGCCTTTTAAAAGTTTTTCTTTAGAAAATGTTTTATATTCTATAGCTGCCACAAAAGTCATCCTAAAGGAAGGAGATTGACTCAACATAAATTTATTGTTTTACAGATTAAAATTATGGTGTGAGTCTCATGTGAGTAGAGATAAGTTATAGATATGGACAGGTCCATGTTTCTTTCTGTGGACTCTAAGTAAAGCTGTTTCTTATGGATTCCAGTCACTAGTGGATTTTGCACCCTGACAGCTATGGAGGCAAAGTTCTTCTTTCTGCACAGGCTTTCGATTTAAAGACTTTCCAGTACTTAGAATCTGCCTTCATTCTTTGGCTTACTCCTTCATCTTTTGAGCCAGTAATGATGAGTCAGGTTTTCTCACTCTACATTTCTCCTCCTTTCTCCTTCTGACTCATCTCATTAAACCATTTTACTTTTAAGTGTTCCTATGATTAGATTTAACACATCCAAATAATCAAGGATATTGTACCATCTAAGTGGTTTCAACTTATTCATGCTTGCAAAATCCCTTTCCCCGTATAGTTAGATATTCTGGGGACTCGGCTATGAACAATTTGGGAGAGGAAATACTATCTTGCCAACTATAGAGTAATAAAAAGCTTATGGTGACACCTTCCATATCCAGCCATGATGAGAGTCATATAATTCTGTAGAGATATGATATTTTGTTGTTATTTGAAATAATGTTGAGCCTGCATTAGAGGGTGATCTTTGGTTTAGTTGAGCCGTTCCTTGGATCCAGAGTTAATAAAGAACAATGTGTTTTATAATAGCCTCTGGTATATTCATATCCTCTGTGTACAGATTTTCTTATGTTGGTGTTTTTCTTTAGATTTCATTTAATTTATCCCTTGCTATTGGCTGCATTAAGCTTAGCATGACTGTTGAATGTATCTCAAGTACTGTGAAGGGTCTATGATAATATACGTGACATAAGTGACACTTAAAAACTTACTTGAAAGCTGCCAGAAGGACTTGTGAGTGCAAATAATATTTCCAATGAACGCATAGTAATATAGTAGTAGTGCTGGAAACAGTCAAATGTATGAAACTGCTTAAATAAATATTATGGGAGAAAAATTCAAAGGATGTTTAAGTCTTAACATTTCATAGCTTTGTCAGATCACTATGGGAATTGGCTATGCCGTGAAGGAAACAGTACAAGAACTAGTGAGTGTGAAATGATGCCTGTATTTATTAATATCTTTCCTGCCAGATACTCTGTAGATCGACGTACTGATATGGACCGGATTTTCAGTGTTCACTCAGAAAATGGCTCTATTTTTACTCTGAAGCCTCTTGACCGGGAATCATCCCCTTGGCACAATATCACCATTACAGCCAAAGAAATAAGTAAGTCCGAGACACATCTACCTGGCCACATTATCTTTCATCAAAAGATAAAATGGTTCTCTAAGCAGAGTCTTCCTCTTGATCAAAAGTGTTATGTTTTTAGTAAGATTTTAGAAAAATGCTAAGAAAATATTGGAGTTTTAAATTATTTTAAGGATGATGAAAGCATTCTTTCATTTTAAATTTTATTTTCTCTAACACCTTATAGTAGGATAGAAATATAGTCTAACTTTATTTATTTTGGTACCGGGGATCGAACTCAGGTCATTGTGCTTGCAAGGCAGGCAGTGGAACCACTGAGCTAAATCCCCGGCTATAGTCTAACTTTATAAAAATCATAGAGTATCCAGATGTGATGGTGCATGCTTGCAGTTGTGTAGGAGTCTGAGACAGGAGGATTACAAGTTCCAGGTCAGCCTTTACAGTTTAATAAGAGCACTTGCATGGCGTGGGTAAGACTCTGAGTTTGATCCCTAGTACTATAAAAAATACTATGAAAATGACCTGTTTCAAATAACATGTCATTTTCATTCCAAAATCCTTGTTTTTACTCTCCTTCCTATTTGAACTATTTGAGAGTTGAGATGTGCCTCAGAAATCTAAATGACATAGTAAATAATAGGGAGCTAAGTAACAAATGGGACAAGTGGTTTTCCTGCCTCTCTGTAATTAAGATTAAAATTGTATACGTTCTCTTATTGCAGATAATCCAAAACAGAGCACTCACATTCCTGTCTTCATCAGAATTCTTGATATAAATGACCATGCACCGGAGTTTGCCATGTACTACGAGACATTTGTTTGTGAAAATGCAAAACCTGGCCAGGTAAATAGAATCACTATAACCTTTTGTTTTTAAGAGTAGAAAAAAATTTATTGCGAGAAAGATAATTTCTGTCTAAGAGAGACAGAATGGGGACCGGAAAATGGGTTACTCCTACTATAAACTTTTGAAAAATATTTTCACTTTATAAAGGCAGATAATATGCTGTATTTGTACATTTTTCTCACTATATGTATTAAGAAAATTCACAGTGAACTCTTAAAAATGACTTCTATAATGGTTTTTATCATTAAATGTGGGAAATAGTAGAAAAAATTTATATAAGCTTTAATTTATATACCAGTCATACAGTGAATACCATATATGAGAAAAGCTCTTGCTTGGATTCAGAATTAGGCTGATACAAGGGCCGGGGATTTAGCTCGGCAGTTCGGTGGCCTGCCTTGCAAGTGCAAGGACCTGAGTTCAATCCCCGGTACCAAAAAAAAAAAAAAAAAAAAAAAAAAAAAAAAAAAAAAAAAAAAAAAAAGAAAGAAAGAAAAAGAACAAAATTAGGCTGATGCTGAGTTACCAAATAGACTCCATATGAATACGCCATTAAATAAACATGCATTAAAGACATGAAATTTTTCTATTAGCAAATAGGAAATCATAACAATTGCATTTGTATTACATTTTGCCACTTTAAACAGTTCATTCAGGAGACTGGTTTGATCTGTGTGATATTTTATGCATTATATAAAATTTTCATATTTGTGAAATAAAATTAGTTTGTTCTAGGAGAGTTATAAATTCCCATTACCATGTAGTATTTCAAATACATCTAACATAACAATAATGCAGAATATGCTCATTTTTTCAAAAAAACATTATCCAATAACACTGAATTTCACTGAAAGTAACATATAGTTATTTAAATTGTTCCTTCAGGAACATGTGGGCACATAGTAAAAATATCCTACAATCAGATCCATTTAAGAGTAGAAAGTAAAGTGAGAAATGGCCTTTTATTCTGGTTGACATTGTTATGGTCAGAATGTTTATGGTCCCATTTATATGTTGAAGATCTAAATCCCAATGTGGGTGTATTGTAACGGAGGTCCCTGTGGAAGTAATTAAGGTTAAATGAAGTCATTGGTAGTGGGCAAAGAGATGATCTGTCAGAATTAATATTCTTATAAACAAAGGTAGCAGAGATCTCATGCTGCCTCTCTCTTCCTGAGCTAATGCATTGAGAAAAGGCTGTTTGAGGACTTAAAGACAAGGCAGTGTGGGAGCCAGGGAGAGCTCTTCAGAAGCCAACCATGCTGGCATTGTGATCTCCAACTTCCAGCTTCCAGAACTGTGAGAAGATACACAGCTGCTGTCTCAGCCACACAGTCTGTGGTAATTTCTTATAGCAGCACAGCAGAGTAAGACAAACACACTTACTGTGTTCCACCTATACAATGTAAAAGAAAGGGAAGGCAGGCTGAGTACCACACATGTATAATCCTCCAAACTCAGAAGGCTTAAGGAAGAAGCTTGACACCAGCCTGGGCATCCCAGTGAAATGTTAAAAAAAAGTCAGTTTTTAAAAATTCAGATAGAACATGTATATAGTTGCTTCAACTCAAGTTGTTTTTACCTCTTGCTTCTTGCAAGATATAATGGGCATATTCTCAGTTCAGTAAGTGATTATTTTTATTTGAGATTTAATTTATAACATGGCCATACATGAACTTATTCAACTACTCCTCTAAAAGTGGTATTTGTTCAATCAAAAAGTTATTTGAGTAGACAGCACTCTAGTGAGCATTATAATACATTATACTTTCTTACTACTTAGTATTATTTCCTTTGATGTAATATTCAAATTAAGAATAATTACATTTTCTCTGTAAATATTAGTGAGTGTTGCCAAAGAATTTTCCAAAAGTATTGTATTTCTGCCACACATGTATGATTGCATATTTACTTAGGTTCTTCTAGATTTTAAATATCTGCCAAATTGTAAATATCTCAGAATAGATTAGTGTAAATCCCTTTGAATTTTTTGAGGTTGGAGACTTTTCTATAAAGCTTTGGCACCTTTAAAAATATCTTCACGATTATATTGGGTTTCTGATGTTACAGTGAAAAATACTGCAAACTAGGTAACTTAAAAGTACACATTTTTTCCTCCACAAATTGGAGATTAGAAGCCTGACACTGCTGTATGAGCAAGATGTGCCCTTTCTGAGTTACCTATAAAGGACCCTTCCAGTCCTTGGAATGTAGTCACCAATTACTCCAATCTCAATTTCCAGCATTTCATGGTATCTTTTTATAAAGACTCTAGCTACTGTATTAAAGCCCTCCATATTCTAGTATGACTTTCTTTTTCCATGTTTATATCTATAAAGAAGCTATTTTCAGATAATGTCATTTTCACAGGTACAATGATTTACAATTTTAAAATATGGTTTGGGATACACAAGTCAACATACTATATCCTATAGATATTTTTTACTCATTTATGAGTCAGTATCTTTGCCTTTTGTTGATTAGTATGAGTTATTGGTACCTTTCATATTGACATTTGATGTTAATAAAACATAATTTATAATAACTAATTTTAATATATCTATCACCAACTCATTAAAACAAATATAATTAAAATAGATTATTTTAAGCAAATGATGGCTATATTTTATTTTAAAAGGCTTAATCAGAGTCTATCCAATCATACCAATAATTTGAGTCACATAATAAACGGACCAATGTCTGTGTACTTTAAAACATTACTAACAGTTAAATTTGTCACTGTTCAGGGTCAGAAGGTTGAGCAAGAGGGCTAGAAGTTATATAATTATTTTCTTATGTTGAGCTTCAAGAATCTAAGGAAAAATGTTAAATTTTGTACTACTAATTGTGTGCCTTCAGAAGCACTGTATAGAAACGTGTTCACATTCACTGCAACAATAAATTTTGTGAATTTATCACTAATATCAAGTTAAAGTGTAAGCATATTGACTAGGGAGAATGTAAGTTGGTATAGTCTTAGAAGGCGCAGAGTAACCAAACGAATGGATGATTTGAAATACTGTGAACGTGCTAGTTAACACCACAGAAGGCTGGACTGGTATTACCTGGAAGTGGTCCTACTGCTTTGTTTTTCTGAACAGGAAGCTAATCAAATGACTGCAATTTCACATCTGACTGACAGCAGACCCATGACTAGAGGAACAGCACGTTAATTAGTAGTTCAGCACTTTTTCTACTATAAAATGCTCATGGAATATTTCTGCCTGACTGCTTATTTGCTGTTTATCTTCCACTACAACCCACTTCTGACTTATATTGATCTCAGCTGAGAAGTGGTTTAACTTTGCAACTTTAACATGGATTTTACAAAACTTGAGAAGTACTTTTATACTTGTATTGCTGTAAATAACACTAAAGAAAAAAGAAGGAATTTGGATGAAATGTGCACTATGATTCTTCCAACAATGCCCATATATTTAAAATCCTTTTTCTATGATATTGCATAAAAAATGTTCATTTGTACAAAAATATATGAATAACTTTGTTAATGGAAAGAAGTGCTTTTGCAAAGCACCTATATGTCTTCAAAGTAGTTTTTCATATTTTCTTCCTTTGAAAAAATATTCTCTAATGGAGCAAACAGAACAGTTACTAAATATTAGTGAAACGGACTGGTGTTTCACGATAACCATGAAAAGGAATAGTATAGGATTTTTTTTTTTTTTAATATTTCAGTAATCGGGGAGCAAAACAGCTTGAGTTGGATGCCTTACAAGTAATACTTTGTAGGGTTAGTTTTCTGAAAAATGACATTAAGGCTTGGTTTTCTTTTGTTTCGATTGTTTCTCTTATTTTGGTTTCAGTTGATTCAGACCATCAGTGTGATGGACAAAGATGACCCTCCCCGAGGCCATAAATTCTTCTTTGAACCAGTGCCGGAATTTCCTCTCAACCCAAACTTCACCATCGTAGATAATAAAGGTACAGAATTTTTTAATATTACAACTTAGGAAATCTGCAGGTGCAACATAAAAGCAAATGTGAATTTTCCCCCCTTTGACCACAGATAATACAGCGGGAATCATGACGCGGAAAGATGGTTACAGCCGCACCAAAATGAGCACCTATCTATTGCCCATTTTAATCTTCGACAATGATTACCCTATTCAAAGCAGCACTGGCACGCTCACTATTCGTGTGTGCGCCTGTGATAGTCAAGGGAACATGCAGTCCTGCAACGCGGAGGCCTTGATGCTCTCTGCGGGTCTCAGCACCGGAGCGCTGGTGGCCATTCTGCTGTGCATTGTCATCCTGCTGGGTAAGTTCTGACCTTGTGATGCACGTCCCGGGGAACTCACTGCTCTACTGCCCAGGAACCCTGCTGGAAATAACTCTTCCCCATTGCTACAGTCAACGTTTTAACTTTAATGAAAAGCATTCCTTTTTTTTTTTTTTTTTTTT
>NW_022900913.1:20487193-20539236 GCF_012274545.1 Fukomys damarensis | reverse complement strand
TTTTTTTTTTTTTTTTTTTTGGAGTGGGGATCGTACTTGTGTCCTTATGTCCTTGTGCTTGCGAGGCAGGCAGCGGAACCCCTGAGCTAAATCCCAGGCCCGAAAAGCATTCCTTCCAGTAGAAACAGGATTTTTTTTTTTTTTAATCCCAAGGGGATAGGTATAGCCTTCTCCTGCTCCAAACAACAATGCAATGTTACACATACATTTTCAAAACATATTTTATGGCATTAAGTAATATAACTTTGGCAAGCAATGCTCCAATAACATTCACTCTAATAACTGATTCAATCTATATATCACTGCTACAAGATAAACATTCTCTCTTTTTTTTTGAAGAAAAGTTACCCAAATCGATTTAATTTGACATTGAAAAAATATAAACAAATCTTGGCATGACAAAATACCATAAACATGAAAATCAATACATATGCAGACAACAAGGAAAAGTGTGGGATCTATTATACCGTAGAAAAGCACAACCAGCAAACCCAGTCCCTGCTTCCCAACGACAGAAGCACCAGGTCACCCTGCTCCTCTTGGAGCTCCTCCTGGATCTCCTCCAGTTTCCCCCTGGCTCTGTGACGAACGCCACCCGTGCCACACAGCCACTATCCAGTTATCGATACAGGCTGTGCTCTGTGGGAGAAGAGGACTCTGAGTGGTGAGAAAAAAAACAGAGCCATTTTTCTTACAGTGGGACTGAAAGCTACTGGAAACGACCTTCTAAACACTGAAGCTAAACATTTTCATTCTGTTATGCAGTGGTTGAATAGCTGACTGAATATCGCTTTTTAGATAGTCTTTTTATGTCTCTCTTTAGATTTTTTTTTTCCCTTTTGGTACCTGGGCTAGAACAAGGGACCTTGCAGTGGAACCACTGAGCTAAATCCCCGGCCCTAGATAGCCTTTTTATTAAGACTCAAACACAAATGATTTTATTGTGAAAATCTCTTTTGTATTATTCTCAAAACCAAAGAACTTCCTACCTTTACAAGTAATATTAATAAACACTAAGATATATATAGATATAGATTAGATATAGATATAGATATAGATATATAATGTCTAATGAGCAAGTTCATTAAATTTGTCACAGCAAAACAAATTTTTCCTCATGGCACTTGTTATGTATAGGTGCAAGACACTAAGTTCAAAAGTCAGAATTCTGGTTTCATAAAATATCACTGTGACACTGTGGTCATACTAGCCTTGTAATATTTTCTAAATAAAGCCATGCTTCCAACAGCAAATGTTTTATTTGGGCATGCTCTAAGAGGACAACGTTTTAATTCAATTAAACAGTTGTTATGCTCAAACACTCAAAAAAAAATTAATCCCACTGAATATCCTTCCAAAATTGTTTTGCTTAGGGCAGAAGAGCTCTCCAAATTTATGTACTAATGCTCCTATGTGCTGGCTTCTTTTCGTTGCAATTTTTTTCAAGCTGTCTGAATGCAGTCTTTTTGGCCAGATATCCTCCAGGGCTTCCCTAGGGATTGCTGAAAGTGAGGGTACGACATTTGTCTCCGTTAGCACGATCCCACTGTTGAGGAGAGCATTGCATACAGAAGTTTAGAGCACGGGCATTACCAGTGCCCTCCCCAGGAGAAGTCTTTACCTCTACTTACTGCTACCACGTTTAACTCCTCTGTAAAACATATTTGTATCCCTATGAATAATAAAATCTTGCTTGCCATTGTAGATAAGGGCTACAAATTCCAAATTATTCTAATTACTCAAACAGTTCTCCATCCCTAATTGACACTAAAGTGAATATACATGTATCGCAATTTAATTTTCTTTAAATTTCTATATTATGTGATACCCAAAGGCTTTCCTGCATACCTGGGAAACAAAAACACAACTCAAATAAATTAAAATATTATAATATTGTCATAGTAAATTTGGTAGCATTTGTTTTTGCAGAAATCTTACAAATTTTTTACTGTTATTTTTAAAAGTCTGTCACCTTTCTTCCTGCATCAATATAAAAGTGCAAGATTTTGTACTTTTCACCTCCCCAATTTTTAACCTAAATGTGGAGTGATTTTCTATTGTTTTAGATAAAATTGGTTCTAATACAGAAGTTTTCATTATCAAAATTACTAAAACATTCTTGCTGTTATTTCAAATCTTTATAGTAATGGCTAGACATAGTACTACATTTCTATAGAAAAGGGACTTTGACCTCTGTAAGACAGTAACAGAACATGGGAAATAACATTTTATATCTACCCTGATACATTTTCAAGAAATGTAGCTTTTCCTTTCCCCTCCTTTAAATGTACCAATAAATTGAATGGAAAAGAAAAAAGAAAAAAGAAAGGCAATTTTTAGTTTATGCTCATGCTACAAAACAAGATAGGTAATTAATACAAAGAGCAGGAGTTTATACATATTTTTAAATGCCAGAGACTCTTTTGACAGTGATGAATCTCAAGGACATACTCAGGATAACAATTTAAACTTCGGAGAGGATCAAGGGTTTTGCTTAGTAGAAGAGTGCTTCACCAGCATGTGTGAAACCTGAGTTAAATCCCTAGAATGGCAAAACTAAAGATAGATAGATGATAGGTGGTAGATAAGTAAATTTGTAAGAATAGATTATGTGAGGAAGTCACCTAATGAAGGCAAAAAAGTGCATAATGTTTTTTTATTAATTCAAGTTTAATAATGGTTTGAGGAATCTGCAGAACTATAATGCAATAAAAAGTATCTGTGATTTCTATTGGTTTCATTGTTACAAATATTGCTACTATCATTATGAATATGATCATATTTAAAATGGAAAGAAGATCAAATTCCAGTAGTAGATCAGAGAATATAATGATGTTTACTTTTTCCATGGTTTATCCTAGCTTCTCTGAAATGCAATTTCATTCCCTAAATTCAACACTTCAGTCTAGGAAGTGAAACAGCTAAATTTGACGTGGCAAAACAGAAAAAATAAAACGTATTAATGTTTCTCTGATCCTTTTATGGGAATTAATAAATATTCATAACTAAGGAACAAAAATTGATTTTAATTTATGGTTATTATTTTATAAACAAAGAGTGGAGAACTAAAGAAATTATTCATTCCAAATAAAACTTTGAAAGCCTCGCTTTTTCTTTCTTTTTTTGGGGGGGTGGTGGGTACTGGGGGTCAAACTCAGGTCCTTGTGCTTGTGAAGCAAATGACAGAACCACTGAGCTAAATCCCCAGCCATGGCCTCGCTCTTTCTAGTGCACAGCTGAGGTTTGGTGGAGGTCGGATTTCATTGGGACTTAACTAACTCTTCTTACGTTCATTGTGTATTTGGAGAGAATGCAGGTAGAGCTCAGTGTTGCACATATTTTTTTTTTTTTAATATTTCCAGGATTAACCTGCATAATGCTCAGGAGTCTGAATTTATTTCAGTGGGGGTTAATTGATAATGCTTATAATGATTTGGAAAATACTCTGCCTACTGCTGGGATATAGCTCAGTGGCACTGCACCTGCCTCACAACCGCAAGGTGCAGATTTGATTCCTGGTACAAAGAATATATATATATCTATATATACATATATAGATATATATATATTCTTCCTATCATTTATTAAGGGCTGAGGAAGGCATGCTGGCCAATATCAAAAAGAAAAAAAGAGAAAAAACAAAAAACACTGACAGGCCCTTCCTATAGCTACAGGGACTCCAAGGATGATACTGAATTGCAGCTTCAATGTGTAGAAATCTGTTTAATTAATTCAAATTTGTATTTATTAGAAGAAGCATTATTATCAAATGTATCATAATAAATTAAATTTAGCTTCTACAACTAGAAATATTACAGTATATTACACGTGAGACTGTTCACTGTTTAATTTTTAGCATATGTAAGTGAATAATAAAAACAACAGAGCAATTAAAGAGAATAAAATTAACATTTCAAAACAAAAACTTGAATATCACTAAGGAGCAACTCATTAACAAGATGAATACCTTAGCTATCCTGTAAGATGAGTACATATGAAAGATGAATTTCTGCTGGAATATTATTCTGTAGCTCTTAGAATCATATTTCAGAAATTTAGGTGGGTTTTCAAAAGCAGGCCAGGATGTGAGGGCGATCTGGCTGCAACAACTGTCAGCCCTTTTATCATCAGGGTTGCTTTGGCTGATCTGGCTGGCTCTGCGTGTGTCCCCTTCCGCCCTCACCGCTCCAAGTTTGTGTCTCTCAAAGCTGCACGCTCAGTGGCAGAGGGCGACCACACCTGATAGTAGCTGAGCCCCCATGCTAGAACCTCCAAAGAAGTTCTCCAGGTCAAGACCAGCACAAAAAAGGACTTTAGTCAAACAGACGTGCAACATGGGATGGGATGAAATCCCCATTTCACACATTTTTGTGTCTATGTAAATTTCTGTACACATACTATATTCATATATGCACGTATAAGTATACACACATCTACATATAAACAATGCTTTTGTAATAAAGCTTATTGGTACATTTTTAGGTGTGCAATACAGTTACATTCATCACTGGGATCTTGTAGCTTTACATGATGCATCATAGTTCTTGTTTTTCCCCCTGCCCTCCCTTCACCCCTTCCACCCTTCCCTATTTACAAATATTTTGTTTCCGTTTTTTTCTTTTCTCTCATTTTTCCCTTTCCCTTCTTTCCTTTCCTCTACCCTCCCACTTCCCCTATACCTTTAGAGTTTTTCTTCCTATTTCACATTATCCAGGTTATATTTTGATCCTTATTTACACTTTTAGTTTCTCACAGCAGGGAAACTATTCGGTAATTGCACGTGTGTCGTTTGCTGCTCATTTGGGAGAATAACAGTGGAATTTTAGCATGTGTGCATATTTTTAAACAAATGTGCATTTGGGAGTAGAGATGTATCAGGTATGTGCAATTGGCTAAGTGCAGTAGTTAAAACTGAACAACGCTTTTTTCAATGCCAGAGACCTATTAGGCTTGGAAATAAATTAAGGTCTCTATATCTGCTCTTTTCTCAATGAAATGTGTTAAATACTAGCTTATTATAGAATAGCCAAACTATCTCACATAGAAGTGTATTTTATCTCGAATCATGGAATCTCAGTATTTCTTTACCTTTTATTAATAGTTTTAGTCATGCTGTTTGCTGCACTGAAGAGGCAGAGGAAGAAGGAACCGCTCATAATGTCCAAGGATGACGTCCGCGACAACATCGTGACCTACAATGATGAAGGTGGCGGGGAAGAGGACACACAGGCTTTTGACATCGGCACATTGAGGAATCCCGAAGCAAGAGAAGACAGCAAAGTCAGACGAGATGTAATGCCTGAAACTATTTTTCAGATAAGGAGAACTGTACCCCTGTGGGAAAACATTGACGTCCAAGATTTTATCCATCGAAGATTAAAAGAAAACGACTCAGATCCAAGCGTACCTCCTTACGATTCTTTGGCAACTTATGCCTACGAAGGAAATGATTCCATAGCGAATTCCCTCAGTTCTTTAGAATCTCTCACTGCGGACTGCAACCAAGATTATGATTACCTCAGCGACTGGGGGCCTCGTTTTAAAAAACTCGCAGATATGTATGGGGGTGATGACAGCGACCGAGATTAAGAACATTGTATGACTTGATCAGTATTGGTGGAACTCCTGTCTTTGTTACTAGATTAAGTGGCCTGCATTCTCTTCGGAGGAAAGTTTTCAAAAATCAAAATTACAAACAATACATAAGTGTTGTCTTAGTAAGGGTTTTCTTAATCAGTAAGTTACTGTGAATGAATATGAATGGTATTGATTTCAAAACAGTAATAATAACCAGTTCACCTGTTTTGCCTAATAATCTTGAAAGTATATAACATCAATAATCAATAAAAATTTTAAAAGGCTTTTTGTGCCTTTTCTTAGGTATAAGAAATTTGTAAATGTTTTCTTAACTTACTTTCAATCACCATTACTATTATATTCAACATTGTGCAACTGCTTTGTAAATTAATATGGAAAAAGCATATCCCTAATGAAATAGGAATGACTACTACTGCCATATTTATTTAGTTGAAGAATGTCTTTGTGTTAATTCATTCATATTTTTATAAATGTATATTTATATTTTTATATTTTTATGAAATAAACTAGCATTTATAAAAATATAGATTTCATTTTATTTAATTCCTAGGGGCAATTTTGAACTCAAAACGGAACTGTTTTGCATTTCTAAATGTAGAACAAGATTTACTCAGGGAAAAAGCTAAGAAGTCACTCCATGGGATGTAGATATGAAATGGAACTATGAATGAGCTTTGGTACAAATTGCTATTTTTATGTTTCGATTACTTAAATGTGGACATATGTTTATTGAACCACTGCTGTCTAAACATCGATAGAATATGAAATACATTTGAAATATTAAAAATATATATAGTTGTGAATAATAAATCACATTTTTTTGTAAAGTCTTTACTACCACAAGTGGACTGTATTCGAGAGTAAATGTGTCGGTGATGTTATGTAGATGAAAATCTAAATAACTCATCAATATTGTAGTTTTAAAAATAGAAAATGATAATTGTTTTGTCTGTGTTCAGACAATTCACTGGGCACTATTTAAATCGCATATTTACAAATTAGAAGGTTTGTAAGAAAACAATGAAACAGAACTTTAGGAAACTCAGAATTTTTGCACAAGTCAGAATTATCGACATACTGGGAAAAGAAATCTAAAAGAATATGATGATTTACTAAATATTGGGAATATAGATGAGAAAGTAATTGTGCATGATCTTCATTTACAAATCTTTAAAAGCCAGCCATTTAGAGCAACTGCCCTGATTAGCCAAAGTGTATGTGTTTTATCCATTTTCTAAGACAACCATCATCCTTGTCTTTTTTTATTCATCAGTTCAGAGTCAAATGTCTTGGTCATGCTCATCCTTAAACTGACTTGATTTGGGGGACATTTAACACTGATTACTCTATTATCATAATTATTTAAATGACAAATATCTCCCAAATTACACACAGGAATTTACAGATTATTATGTTACTAATTCGAAAAATTTTAGTATATGTGTGGCCCAAGCAAGCACAAATTTGAAAAAATTTAAAGGCTAACTCAATAATTTTACCAACAATAGGTGGAACATATTAAATATTTAATTTAATGAGGAAAATTAAATTATTTCTGCCAATCAATAATTATTTGGAATTTCTTTAGTGATTGCAAATTCCCAGAAAACAGTTTTAAAATGTTAGCAAAGGAAAAACAAGTTTTATTTTTAAAAATAATATTAGCCCATTGCTGGAGCTATAATAGCATGGATTAGATACAAACTTGAGAAGGATATCATAGATTAATTTAAGATATCACAAAAATAAATCAGGGTTCTTGTGAGGCCCCATAACCATTTCATAATTTCTAAAGGGTTATTAGACATAGTAACGAATTGTGAATGCCTTGTGCTGAACATACGCAATGACTGTAAAAATGTGGAAATTACAGTGAGACAGAGATGGGGACCTGGTAGCTGTGAAGCTCTCCTATATATTTTCTGTAGTCAGAGCACTTCAGCAAGCCTGGTTTTCCTCAAGCTACAGACTTAGATCTGTTGTGAGAGAACTGTACTGACGTCAGAAAGAATAGAACTCAAAATAAAGTTTCAAATTGGATTAAGCAATGTTAATTTAAGTACAATTTTTAACCTCCATTGCTGAAATTAGTATCACATTCTTGCCTTGATCTGTGCAATGACTGATGTACCTTAGCCATTATAAGGCAATAGCTAACATATTTCATATTTAATCCATTGATGTATATCATACAAAAGTTTCTGATGTAATGAAAAATCTAATACTAATATTTCCTATAATTTTCCCACAATATACAAAATGTATATATAGGGATTTTTCTTTCTGAGATGGATGAGATATTAGTATTTTCCTTTTAATAAACTAAAGAAATTATTAAACTTCTCAAGAAACATACACATAATATCTACTATATTGAGTTTAGAATATTTTCTTTCTTTAAGCACACACACAAAATTCTATAATAATAGTTTCTATCACATAAATCTCATTGACTTTCAGGTTGTTGAAATTTGAGAATAATTTATTATATTTGCATTCTAAATAAAATAATTTACTGTGTATTGCTTGAAATTAAATTAAAATCACTTGAGCAACCATTATCCAAATATTAATAAAATTACTTTTGTTCTATTTAGAATGCCCAATAATTTTCAAAACAATATAACTGTATTATATCGGAATTTATTTCAGCAGGTATTAATTATCTGAACTTTGCCATACTACCCAGATATCATTCAATTCAATGCTGGTCTCAGATAGAGTGAATAAATTTCAATGATTTTCGTATGAAAGAAAATATAATAGCATTAATAAAAAGCAAGCAGATAAGAAAAGTTAAAAAATATATTCAACCATCGCCAGTAGTTGATCTTGGTCTTTCTTCCACTTTAGCATAAGCACCACAAGTGACTCAAAGAATGCTTTATTGTTTTGATTATTGTTTTACTTTACTTTTTCTTTTACCGGTTGATTCTCCTTTTTTCTGTGCTTTAGAGTGGACCAGGCTCCAACATTTTTCCCATTTTATTAAAATTCTGGTCTCAGTGAGCATACCATTCTGCCATTTGCTGTACATATCTACATCAGGATTTAGATGTTAAGTGAGATATAAATATTGTGTAGATTATAAATTCTCAAACTTTTGCCACTTAGTTTCATCTCTCAAGTAATCTAAGTCTGTGTCAAGTTAAGTAGCTTACATTTCTACTCTAATAGACATTTAAAAATTAACGTCCAATTTTTACTAGTAATTTTCACCATCAATCTCTCTCTTCAGTTTTCCGTATGACATTATTAAAGGCTACTCACCTGATGACACCTCTTTCTTTCTCCCTGGCCAGAAGGTAATCTTGAATCATTCTATATGTCTCTCTTTTTGTTATCCAATGTCTTAAAACATTTTCTGAAGATATAGTCAGAGCGATACATGATGCATTTTATTCTTACTTCTCGGTACAATTCTGGTCAAATACCTAGGTATTACAGTGGGTTATAACCTTGACAGAAAAACTTTCCAATAATATACAAGGACCCTGCACAAATACAAAGGCTGTCTTTTCACAATATTTAATTTCAGTATAACTAGGATTATATACATGGTTTAAGGCTTCTTTGCTAACTTTTGTTTGGTTTTCTATGTGTCATTATGTCCCTGAATTCTATATCATTTATAAAAATCTCCTCTCTATTATGTCAGACAAAAAAAGGGAGAATATCAACTTCATACTTTTGAAATATTCTCTCCTTTAATCTGTTGAACTGCTGCAGTCTAGGTAGACTCACAGCTGACCATGCCTCCTGCTGAACACGCACCCTGGAAACTCCCTTGATCTCTACTTCAAACAGGTGTCCTAAGCCACAAGTCCTTCACTAAATATTTTCCTTGTGTTTCCATACTGCAGCAAACAAGCTGAACATGACTTATGACAAATTCTTGGGACTAGAAGTGTTCCAAAGTTTGAAGATTTTCAGACTTTATAATATTTGCATAGACAATGCCAGTTCAGGGTCCTTAATTAAAAATAAAGATCCAAAATGTTCCATTGTCAAAAGTTTGGAGTTTCTGAGCATTTCTGGTCTCCCAGTTTCCAGTTAAAAATCCTCAACTTGTATAAGATATTTTGTAGTACACATCCCTCAAATAATGTTATTGCTCATTTTTTCCATTGTTATAATTCATTATAAGCTAGAAGAATTCCTCGATAATTTGTCTTTTTACTTTAACATAGTGAGTACTCTGAATTGTTAATAGTAAAAAGGATATATTTTAATTACTTGGTCACTACACATCTCTCGTATGAATACTTACACAACTATCTAGTTAATTTTTATGGCTACCTTGCTTTTGGTATGTATTAGACATTTGAATTGATAACTCTTGTTATGCAATATTTGCCATAGTTTTTAAATGTTATGAATATTATCAATAAAAACTTAATTTGCATTTAATTATTATACATTCATTTTTCAATTCTTACATTAGTAAATAATATGTACAAAGTTATAAGTAGATATTGAAATAAATATATTACTGAGTAGACTATAAATACATTTGAGTTTTTATAGCAAAGCTATATGAAAAAACAACAAAGTCAAATGCACAATGCATTCTTTTCTCAAGACTATAAAATTCATTTTCCTATGAATGAATCTAATTCAATTTATAGACAAAGTATAAACAAATGTAACTAAAATAAAAGATTAGGGCTTAGAAAAGATACAAAGAATTAACAAAGGGCAATATTTATCTGGCTACACATACATTTCATAATTATATATTTTAAATCAGTTGATCATGGATTACTATGACAAACATCAATAAGATACATTTTTGAATAAAATAGGGCAAGGAGCTTTAAATTGAACATTCTGAAGTGAGTTCTGTAAATCATAGTATTAAAATTTAATAAAACATTATGTATAGAATTCCAACATCATTTTTAATATTCAAATGCTAATAGTTTATAAGCTACACCTTCATTCTTTCCCCTTGGACTCCACTTCTGGACACACTGCTAAGAAAGCTTTGAGTGATGTTCCCTCTTTTGGTGCAGGCAGGAAATTTTAAGCCATGTAAGTTCTACCCACAGGAGTGTAGTCTCATCAGACCTGCATTTTTTTTTTTTTTTTTTTTTGGTACCGTGGAATAAACTCGGGTCCTTGCGCTTTCAAGGCAGGCCACTGAACTGCTGAGCTAAATCCCTGGCCCAGATCTGCATTTAACAACCAGTGGTATCGGGAACTGGGAGTTGTTTAATCAAATATTTCATTAAAAAATATTTATTATTCTTAATTTGGTGAAAAAGAAAAAACAGCAATGAAGACCCTAATAAGAATTTGAGGTTTTGAAAAAAATAGAATACAAAATAATTTTCTTGTAACTGAAAAGATATGAAATTATTCAAATAAGTTCTATACAAGAAAATTACATAAATTTGATGTCCTTTAATGTGTAACAATGAGTTTGAAAGCTAGTTTAAAATGGGTCTGTTGCATTATAAAGCTAGCAGTTTCATTTGATATGTACAACAGGAGTGCACTGTACTCTGAGTGAGCCAGGAACTGAGTAATTTCTTATACTATTGAGCAACAAGAAAGTGAAAAACAGGATAGATAGAGCAATCATAATGTGGTATATATGCTATATTGATATGTGGAGTTCCTCTGAGAGTCCCATGGACTTCTTGGCAGGTGTTTTAGAAGGTGTTGAGATTATGGGTGGAGTAAAGCTGACTTGTCAGGGGCACAGTATGGTCAGAAGAAACAGATCCCTGGGAGCATTGCTTAAAATGGTGTATCTCCCTCCCTGCGTCTCCCTTTGCCCTCTGTTTCTGGATGCCATAATGTGAACATCTTTCTTCTTCAAAATCCTCCCTACAAGTGCTCACTAGAGCCAGGTGACCATGAAATAAGTTTTCTACAAAAAAAAAAGTTATTCAAAATAAACCTTTTATACCCTGAGTGTCAAGTTTTGTGTCTTGGTAATGAGGAAATTTTGACATCAAGAAGTGGGTTATTGCTAGATCTATTCCTGAATAGGTGGTAAAGAAGACTTTGAAACCCTTTCATGGGAAGAGATTGCAAAGGTTTGGAGATGATGGCTAGAAAACCCCTAGAATGCTGTGAATTCAGCTTGGTGAGAAATTCTGGTTAGAGCTCAGAAGCACTATCAAATGCAGATAGTGAAGTTCAGGGTTAGGAGCTGAGCTTTCAACTGGGAACAAGTATCCCATTGGCAGTTTGACTGAACATCATGTGTGTTATGCTCTACATTTTGCTCATGCCCTGAGAATTTGAAAGAAGCTGTGATGAGTACAGCAGGCAGCTTAACTAGGTGGATGAAATTTTAAGGAAACCCAGTGTTGAGACTGTGCTATGAATACTGTTGGCAGATTTAAAGCAGCTCCATATTAAGAATCTAGCAAAAACTACAACTGAGTGACTTAAATATTTTTTAGTTTCACAAAAAGAAAGCTACTTTAAAGTCAGAGCTTATAAACTTTTGGTCCAAGAAAGCTTAGTTACCAAAGAGAAAGCCAAGTACTTTATACAGTACAATTCAAAATATGTTATGAGGGCATGTGAGAAATGTACAAGACTCTACTCATCTGGTGCAAAGCTGAGAAGTTTTCATTTGTGAAAAGCACATGTGCACTGTGCTTGAGATGGGCTGCCTAGGGAACTGGATTGTTGGGATTTTTTTCACAGTGCTCAGACACCCAGGCATTAAAAGAATACTGCAGGCATGATTTAAGGGGTTCTGACTACTGCCTAAGTTTGAGGCAGACCTTGGCATCATCCATATGGTGCTGATTTCAAAAGGTATGAAGAACACAAGAGTTGGGGAGTCAGAGAGAATTACACCAAGATACCAGGAGGTGGCCCAGGAGGCAAGTCAGTGTGCCTCTGAGACAGGATTCCTTGAAGCTGTTAGAGTAAAACTGAAAGTGCACTCCAGACCCCAGGATTTTGCAGTAGCCAAAAACAGGTACTGTCTAAGAAAAGTGTCAGCCAGTGAGGAGAATCCTCCCAAGAGAGGCCTTGAGGGATACTCCAGGCAATGCTGTGGGAGCAGGGCTACCCAAAACATTTGGTTTGGGCCACAAACTGACCCAGTGCTATACATAGAGATACAAGATATAATGTTTGTTCCACTTTGGCTTGGTGTTTCTTTGATTCCATTCATTTGTATCCATCATTTCTTTCCTTTAGGTATGGAAATGTGTTCTCTGTGTTTCTGTATGTTGGCAGTGTTTCACTTCCTTTTTAAAATGTTTATAGGTGCCCACAGCTAAGAGTTTGCCCTGAATCTCAAAGGAAACTTTAGACTTGGATTTTTTAGAACTATGAAGACTTTGGTGACTTAGAGATAGACTAAATGCATTTTACTGAAAGAGATGCACATGAGTGCTTTGGAAGGCAGGGCCATACTGCTATATTTTATGTACAGATTTCTCTCAAGTGCCTCATGTCTTCATAGGTGTGACTTTTGGAAAGTTATTATAGTATCAAGGAAATGCAGAAGTTTTTCTCTTAGGAGACAAAGTCTGGTTGGAAAGGATGAGCCACCGGGCGTGTGGCCTGGAAGGAGCAAGCTTCACTGGCTCACGCACTCTCTTATTCCTGGCCACCATGACACGAGCAGCTTTGCTCTACCCAGGCCAATGCTATGAAGCTCTTTCTGCCAAGCATACACTGAAAATATTCCCATAGAATCATGTATATTATTGTGTTGTACTTGAAGATAAGTCATAAGGAGTCTAGTTATGCCTACTTTTTATTAAAGGCAAAAGCATATATAAATTTAAGTCCTGTCAAAATAAGAAATAGAAAAATTAGTATTCACATTTTGAAGAGAGGTAATACTGGAAAGCTTAATTCAAAATTTTAATGGCATGAGACAGAGAAAACTCCAGAAAAAGTTATTTGAAAACAGAACACACAGTTCCATATTATAGCTTGAATCTTTGAAAAACTGTTTTTAGATTAATCTATGGGAAAAAATTAAATGATATTGGGACCCAGTGGCAATTAAGTCTTATTCTAAGGAGCAATATTGAACACGACACCAGTTATTAGCTGTATTTATAGTAAAGACAATTGCTTATAATCAAGGGACATTATCTTTGTATGTAAGTAAGAGAAAAAAGGGATGAGCAATAATGTTTGCGAAACTAATCTTGATAAAATTTTTGCCAACTGAATAAAATGCTACTTCCTTTTGCCAATTATATTCAATTAAATCAACAAAAGTTGAGGAATAATGGATGAATCATGGTTGCCCACATTACTAGACCACATATATGTCCAACCTTTTCCCAGTATGACTTAAATTTCTCAAAATACAAATATTCTTTAAACGCTAATACAACTTGTCAATGACTGCAAGATCTGTATATGGCCATAGGCAAAACTAAAAGAGCATTATGCTAAACAGAAGTTAATTTATTGATTTCTACTCAGTTTTCATCTATACAACATTTTTAAATTTGAAGAGTTGCTCCGATGTTATTTGTATATTCAAATTTAAACATCAATAGAAATAAATCAAATTTTGAATCACACTTTTCAATAGGAAAGACGTATTGGAAAGCTTATAGAGTTCCAAATATTCTTCTGTTTATCTGGTGAATATCATTTCTTGATAACATGTTAATAAACTGCCTAACATATCAAAAGATAATGTGGATAAAATGGTCACACTTGTTTTAACTTCAGAAATGATGATGTGCTGTATATGCCTAATGAAACAAGGTATCTTATCAAGAAATTATCATATGGCCTAGTTCTCACTTGGATGTTATTTATTGAATTATATTAGCCTAATTAAGTGATGAAATTGACAATCTAGTGCCACTAAATAGGAAAATAGATCTGTTCTGAATGAGAGAGTTGATTATACTGATCTAAAGTATTAGTTAATAAAATTGTGGGGAAGTTATTCTATTTCATGGTCTGTAAAATTAATTCTTTAGCCTTCCAGCTATGATGAAAGTTTGCATTCTGAATTTTTTATTATTAATCTACTCTCATACTTATTATCATAAAATTATGTTAAATATTCTCCAATTTTATTCATTAAAACTTCAAGCAATAATCATTAGTTTTGCTCCTTGAAGAGCAAATAATTTAGAAACTTGTTAAAAGATACTTAAATGCAAATATATGTCAAATATAAAATTATCTGAATCCTTATAAAATATTCAAAACTCTTCCATTATTTTACTAGAACTAATAGATCTAAACTACTTTGTATTAGCTAATATATAACTGTTTTTATTTTTAGTGTCCTAAAATATGTTCTATTTATTTTCTAAATACTGTATTAATGTTTCATTTAAGAGTAAGTATGCATACTACCAAGAAGTAGAAGCCAAAATAATTTCAGGAGAAAAACAAATGTGTATTTCATTTTATTCAACTGCTTATACATTTATACATATGAAGGAAAAATGCATTTGTGCATTGGGATCGAGGATGTAAACTTAAAATTAATTAAAAACTCTACTCATCTTTGACAGAAAGGTCTTTTCTATCCATTTCTATGAAAAGCTCTAGAAGAAAAGCAGTAAAAATAAGTGATAAAAAAGGAAAGCCCGAAGCTAAAATACATGCTACAAATCTCATAGGGAAGTTGTATTTTCAAGTAGAAGTGAAAGTCTCTTCTGAGTAAAAGAAGAGAAAATTTGACCTTATGCCATTTCAATTTATGAGGGGAAAAAACTCTTCTTCATTAAAATTTAATTTAAAATGAAATCCCAAATAGAGAGAAACCAAGCATACAAATGATTTAAGTGAAAATCTACTGAGAAAAAAAGTTGAAAAATATTTAAGGAGTCATATATACATATCAAAGTTCTCATGTACTGTCTGAGTATTCATCATTTTCCTAGCCAAATGTACTTCTTGAAAACAAAGCATTATGTTAAAAAGGCAATTTGATAGAAAGAATAAGCAGCTAGAGAAACATTAAACAATAGGAATAGATGACCTTCCCCGGTTTATCTGTTGTATCTTATTTAAATGTTATTTTTAATGTTTTTACTTTTGAAGCTGTCAAGTGGTCAAGCTCATTAGTTTCCTCAATACTGTATATGGCCAGAGAAGAAATCTTCCCCTCTGCTACTGTTGATGAGATGAAAAGTTCCTTGTATATCAACATAATGTGACTCTGAACTACATGATGGGGAGAAGAAATTTTGGAATCAAAATCCAGTGGAAGCTATTTTAGAATCTGCTTTGGAAGAAGTACAGGATTTCCACTGGAAAAGGAAACATATATCCACATATTACCATGTGTGTATACATGTATTATGTTGTATGTATATGTAAGTTTACAAATTAATGCCAAGAACCAAGATATTGCATTTAAACATATTGTAATCAACTTCTGACAAATAATTTAAACAAAAACATATAGTTACCAACATAAATTTGACAAAAATCATTGCCAAATTTTAATGCAATACAGCTGTGTGTGGTAGTGCACACCTCTCTAATACCAGCACTCTAGAGGCTAAAGCAGGAGGACTGCTGTGAGTTCAAGGCCAGCCTGGATTACATAGTGAGTGCAAGTACAAGGGAAGCCTAAACTATATAGCAGGACCCTATCTCATAAAACAAAAACAAAAAAACCTTTGATGTTGTTATCTTGTAAATATACTGGTATTTCCCTTAGTTATGTACTGCAAAAGTAAAAAGCTGGATCCTATGGTAGACATGTTTTTAGATTTTTAAGGGACATCCATGCAATTCTGGATAATGGCTATATTATTTTGCATTCCAAACACCCCAATATGCAAGGGTTTCTTTTTCTTCACATTTTCACTGAAATTTACTATTTTCTGTCTTCTTGATAATAACCCTTCTCACGGAGGTGAGATGATATCTTATTATGATGTGGACTGTTAATGATTTTGGGAATTCTTTGGAAGTTTGGGAGGCCAGTTAGATTTATGCTTTTATTTCTTCCTATCTTTTTGCTATTTTTAATTTGTATTTGTTTTTTTGTTTTTGTTTGTGTTATTGATGCAAGACACATAATAGTCTCTCTCTCTCTCTCTCTCTCTCTCTCTCTCTCTCTATATATATATATATATATAATCAACCTGTAAATGAAATGTAAATTGTATATGATAGAATATTGTTCAGCTATTAAAATGAAATCCTAGCACTTCCATCAAAATAGATGAAATTAAAGTAGATTATGTTTAAGAAAATAAGCCAGATGCAGAAAGATATGTATTACATATTCTCTCCTATATATTGAGGCTAAGAAATGTCCATCCCAATGTAGAGGAGTAACTAGTTACAGCTATGAAGGCTGGCTTGAGGGGGGAAAAGATACAAGGGGTTTCCACCATTCATACTGTAACACAGATGAAATAAATTCTAGTGGTCTATAGCATATTGTTAGGACTATACTTTACATTAAATATGCATTTTATTAGTTACAAGAAATGAATTCTCAAAGATCCAAATATAAATATATAGAGAGAAATATTAATATGATAATTTCAGGTGGTTCATATAAAATTAAAATATAACAAAAAAGTATGTGTTAATCATTTTTGTCAAAATGTTGAGTAAGTTATAAATGCTAATTCCTCTGATTTGATCATTATACATTGTACACATGTATCAAGTTCCAACACTATATTTTATTAATATGTAATAATAAATTAATGATTAATTAAATATTTTAAAATTCTTTAGACCAGTAAAATAATATTAGTCCATATTAAGTGCAACACTTTATATGGAAATCATATTTTAATGGAAATTTCTATAACATATTTGAGCATCTGGGATGAGCCAGGCACTATACTAGACATTAGGGGAACAATAACAGGATTCAATGTCTCACATAAACATATAACCAATAAAAGTAAAGATAGTCAAATTTTTGTGTTAATATCACAATTCCAAACATCAAACATCAGAAGGAAACCTGATGGGAACAAAAGACTAAAGGCAAAACTTACAAAAGCAATATGGGAGGAAATCTTACTGCGCCATTCTATCAAGTTCTATGAATCTTCTCATTTAGTCACTGAATCATCTTTTTTATGTAGTGCTGTACATGGGCTTCACCAACTATATTCATCACCTTTCCTCTTGCTAGGACAAAGTATAAAACACTTGGGTCTTAAAAGAAAGAGGAGAGGTTTAATTTGACTCATAGTTCAGTAGGTTTCAGGGTATGGCCAGCTTGTTCCACGGCAGAAACATCAGGGTGGAAGGGGAAATTAGAGCAAGACTGCTCAGGTGAGGGTGGCTCGATGAAGAACGTAGAAGAAGAGCACCTAGAAGTTATGCTCTTCGAAGGCTTGCTTGCAGTTTCCTCCTCCAACTGGCTCCACTTCCTCATCAGGAGTATCCTCAAGATTCAATCACCTCTCTGGAAATCTCTCCACTCTGTCAAGTCGGCAATTAAGATTACTGGCAGGAGAGGACCCCTGGTCAAATTGACACCTAATCACATCTCCTTAAACTACACTTAACTCCCAGTAAATGCAACATGAAGATCATAGTTCCATGTAACCTTTTGAAGACATCCTGTGCATAATCAAACATCTCTAAAATTTCAGCATTGCTCAAAAGTCCAAGTTAAAAGCTCCTCTGAGAGGCAAGGCAAAGTATAGTCATTAAATCCTTTAATAATCAAAACAAGTTATGTATTCCCAAGGTATAACGGTACAGGGTAAATATTTCATTCCAAAATGGAATCTTAATAGAACACAAGAGTATTGGACCAAAGCAAAGCCAAACCCTAAGGAAAAACACAAAGCACTGTGTTTTTCTCTCCAGAATTTGAAGCACATAGTGGTGAGATGTGGGATCCTAAGAGATTGGGCTCCAACCCGAGGCCTTACTAATTGTGCAGTTGGCTCTGCTTGCTTCCTGTAGATTTGCTTGCTGGACATCCCATGTTTCCGTCTTCTCTAACTTACTGGCATCTCCACTGCATTTAAATTCATTACTGTATCTTCACATACTTCCTCTCAGAGCCATTCTACCTGGCCCCCAGGGCTATCATTGAAATCTTGGTAGAAAGCTCTATGATTTCACAACTCTGCATTCTGTAGCCATAGAAAAACTCAGCATCATATCAATGAGAAAAAAGTATACAGTCAGTTTCAACTGCAATCAGGTCATCTTGAATTATGACTTCATCAGCCCATTGATGCCAAGATAGAACAAATACCATAGGTGGCACCTCTTCCAATAAGGCCTGAGGTCTTCTCTTTTTATATATAATATTATACTTTTGTACACTTGATCCTGTGATGTATATTTGTGATTCCCACATGACTGATAAACTCAAGAAAGCTTTCTTCTTGCCTCAATATAAAGTGTTTCTTCTTTTCTTTTTTTCTTTCCCTCTTTTTCTCCCCCTTCCCCGGTGTCTGTCTTTCTTATGACACATAAACAACTCCTTTTGCCCCAACTTTATACATGATTCTTTCAAACCAAAACTTCAGTTTTTCCATTCTCTCTGCTCTGCTCTTTGCTCCCACTTCTCTTTGTTAGTTTGATCAAAAGGAGATTGAGGTACTCAGGTACAGCTTGAAATTTAAGCTGCCTTGAGATCTCCTCTACCTGTTCACTACTTTTAAATTCAGATTCTCACAAAATCTTAGGATGTGGACAATATGTATTGCTTTTACCAGAATGTAACATGCACTCCACTAGCCTAACTTCTAATATAGTTTTATTACAACCTGAAACCTCATGAGCCTGGCCTTTAGCCTCCTCTCTGCTTCCTAGACCTCTGATAATTTCCAAGAACTGCCCAGAAAGCTCTTCTCACAATAAAGGTCTTCTCTAGCATGATTCATCAACAATTTTAATTCTCCTTCTATAAACCAGTTTCAAAGCCTTCTGGATCACACAATCAGGTTCAATCACAGAAATGATGCCACATTTCTGATACCAATTTTCTACAACGATCAGATTTTTCCTTGCTTGGAACAAAATACCCAGTATTCATAAAAGGAGAGTTTTAATTTGGCTCACAGTTTCTGAAGTTTCAGTTCCCATTTGTCTGGCTCCAAAGTCAAAATCACTATGGCGGATACATGTGGCAGAAAAGAATCTGCTCAATTCATAGTGGCTGGAAAGTAGAACAATGGCGAAAAGCAGTAGTTAGAGATATATCATAAAATGCCATTGACTCAGTGACCTATGTTCTTTAACTGGAACAGCACATTTAGCTAAGTGGATCAATGACGATTATAGCACCTCCACTGTCCAATCTCCCATCCAGGAGCCTCTTTATCTATTTAAGTTGACAATGCTAATTGGTAAATTATCTCTCTTTAAACAATTCAAAGTTGTCTTTTAGAGATCACCAGTCTCTTTACATCACACCTGGAACTTCAGAGAACTAAAAAATTAGCTTTACCATGTTTTGGGCCTTCCATGTAGAATATGAAAAATGAGCAGGATACAGGTAGGACCTAGGACATGACCTCCAAAATTTCATCAGCCACATGGTTTTGGGGTATTTGTTTTCACAAATATAGTCCTGTGCTATTTCAATACATATCAAAGATTTAAACAAAAAGTATTGCGAGCCACTTCCAGAATCATGTACATGAGAAACACATGTTGGAGTATCCAAAAAGGTATTTCTATTATTTTCTGTTCTGTTTTGTGGAGAATAAAATATAAAGTCATTTTTTTCTGGTTCTTAACAAATATCTAGTCACGGACAAAAACGAAGCTGGATTCCACCATTATGCAGATCTCTTTGTGGAATGATGTTTGATTCCTTTGGAATATAATTACCTGACTTTGGTAATTCAAACTAGGGTAAACTAAAAAACTGGACAGAAATTGTGCTCAACTCCTCCTACCAAGAATTGAAATCTATTTCTCTGCGACTTGAATCTGGGCTGGCTTGATTTCATGTAGTTAATACGTGGAAGGAATGACATGCATAAATTCTAAATCCAGTTTTCAAGAGGACTGTCAGCTTTTCCCATTGCTCTAAGAAGTATAGCATAAACAAGCCTAATAAATTTATACATTCTCGTGAGAAAAGAGTCCCCAGTCTGTTCCATATGAGAAGGGTCATTTCCTAGAATCCAGCACCAGTTGCTAAACAATGGAAAAACGAGCCAAGCAAAATTACTTTTTTTTGCCACTAAACTCTGCATTCGTTTGTTACATAATAACAGGTTGTAGAGAATCATGTTGTCTACTTCACATTGAAAAGTGGAGAAAAACATGTCAATTTTTAAAAAAAATTTTTTAAGGATTGTCTTTATGTTTTTGTTTTGTTTTGTTTTGTTTCTTGGTTCCAGGGATCTAATGAACCCTAGTAAGAGATAAGAGTGAGGCAGGCGGCAGCACCACTGAGCTAAATCCCCAGCCCTATTTCTGTTTCTTTATAATCTTAAGCAAGCAAGTGAAGAGGAGGGCTTCATGATTGCAGTACAGAGACTTTTCAGAAAGCCCTTAGGCTAAAAGAAATGCTTACTGACATCTTTGTCCTCATCTTACACTTGATTGACCAAGGAGAAAAATAGGATACTCATTATACTCCATATGTTTCACTAGACACGGAGTATTTGTATCAAACTGTGGACACAGCTGAGACTCAACAAGGGACAGTGAAGCACCCAGTGAACAATGGCACTGAGAAGTAAAAGTAAGGATATAAGCAGTAAGTGTACCAGGTATACAGTTTGTACCTGAGTCTCTGGTCAGTATTTATAGTGAGAAATTCGTCAGATGCAGTGCTCTCTCTCTCACCCTCTCTCTCCCTCTCCCTCTCCCTCTCCTTCTCTCTGTCTCCTTCTAGTATTTCAACTGGATAAATCTTATGTGAAATTAAAAGAACAACCATGGCTCTGTGGATTTTAGCACCCAGCAGCTAGATGCTGATAAACAAAAAGCAAATCACAGTGGAAGTTGATTTGGAAAGGCAAAAAGAATATAGAAAATGGGTGTTTTTTTTTCTATTATGGGGTCATAGTTTAATTCCATCCAGTTCCATAAATCTGCTGACTACCTAGTGATCCTATATGCTAGCCATGGAGCTGGCACTGTACTACTTATTGTATACCTATATATAAACACTTTTTCTTCTTAAACTCACTCTGATGTGATATCATTGTTATGCCAAATCCACAGTGGGAGAAAAAAGAGGCATGAAAATGTAAGTTAAAAGAAAGAAGATTAAAGAAAGAAGTTTGAACTTTAAAACAAAATATACCTTAGCTCCAAAATATACAACTTGATCACTTCTTTGTGTTATTTCAAAAGATGCTGTATAATAAATTAAACAGAGCTGAATAAGCAAAACCATTGTAATTATTGGGCACAAATATTTTCAGAAGGAACTCAGAAAACGTGTGAACTATTTCTCTAACACTCTTACACACTGAGTACACTAAGAGTGAACAACATTTAGTCCCATGCTCATTAAGACAGGAAGAGAACTCCATTCCCATTTTCTCCCCTGCAGTTTCCACCTGAATCTCTCCTAAAACCTGGAAGCAAATCCTACTTAATAATTTATACTAAAACTTGTTTAAGACATACCTAGTAGCTGTTCAGTCGGCACATGACTCAAGTGACCCAAAGATGTGTATTTTGTTTCCCAAGGGAACTCTGAACAACCTGAATAAATGTTTGGTTTCAGTTCTTTACGAAAGGACCAACTTGGTGAGCATTCTTCTAATTAAAGATAGATGAAAAATAGCCTAAGTTTGATATGAGTATAATTTGCTCCACATATCTGAATAAATTCCATGTATTATAAATCAAAGAATCATCTGGTAAGAAAGTAATGCCAAAATTTTCATTAGAAATTTTTTCTTGATCCCGAATTTTTCAGTGGAATTATAAACCTCTATATTAACAGTAATATCATTCTGGTTAATGAAGCACATGTACCAAAGTAATTATTCTACATATAGGGAAGGCAATAATTATAAAACCTTCTAAAGGTCAAACTCTGATTATACAATTACTTTGTAGTCCAAGATTAAGTACTGTAGTGAAGGGAAAAAAAGGTCATTTTAGAAGTATTAGTGTTTAGCATATGGAGCAGTTAGTCTTGAATGTCAATATACCTGTAGAAATATAGAGATGATCGGGCTCTTAAAATCTGTTAATAAATTCTCATTAAAGATGATCTTTTTGATAATTTGGTGGGGTTTTGTATATTATGTGTCATGGCATAATTTCAGTAAAATATGAAAATGAAGAGCCTAAATTTTTAAAACAAATGATTTCTATTTCTTTCTTTATTATTATTTTTTTTTGTACTAGGGATAGTACTTGGGTATTTGAGCTTGTAAGGCAAATGGTGGAGCCACTGAGCTAAATCTCTGGCCCTCTGTTTCTTAATAGTATACTATTCTAAAGTACAGTGACTGACAATGAAGTAAGAGATGCCTGGTAATTTCCAAAGTTAGCCCAATTAATATCCGGGGTAAAATATTCCCCAGACTTTAGTGTGATGGAATCTGTGAATATAGACTTTAAATATATTACATGCACATTGAAAATCCTTTTTGTCAGCCTCTCTACTACGCTTGTGCTAGATCCAGGAAAATAGAGGCCAAGTTCCAATTATACAACCATTTTGAGCTCATACCACAAACCTACACTTTAAATTCAGTTAATATATATTTGTTGATGATCTGAATGGTAGATATTTGCACTATATTTTTTCTTGTTTTAAGAATAGAGAAGAGTGTAAAACCTTATCTCATAAAAGTCAGAGTGTAATCAAAATGATACAGGAAAGAGAAAATTTAATGAGACACAGTACTCTTGCCAAAGAAATTGTCTCTATTAAACAGACTGATTGAACATTGATAATAAAGTCCAAGATAGCTTGCTTTTCCTTTATTAGTGAGAGAATTATCAAATCACAAGAAGTATAAAGAGTCTGTGGATGTCTTCTTTAGCAATGGTGCTTATAGAATCAGGGAGCTAATGCCTGAGAAAAGTACTGCTATTCAGGGATAAAATCGTAAAAAACAATTCATTTAAGTGAAGAAGATATTGGGAAGACATCCTTCATTGAAGAGATTACTGAATGTGATCTCTGTTAAATAGTATCTCTTTTAAGGGAGAAAGACACGAGAAATTGTCACAGAGAAAGTGGTTTCCTTTATTTTATATCTAACAAACCCTTTCTCTAAATCACTAAGATGAATCACCAGTTGGCATTCATTGCAGCCTTATACTAGTGAGAACAGATGGAATATAAAATGGTATGAAACATATCTACTGAGGAAACAAGCATTTTAAATGTTAATGGAAGATAAAACAAGAAGGGAAAAATAGGCTCCAAGAATGTTAACATAAGTACTGAATAGAACATTTCATCTTTAATGACCACTCAGATGATAAATAACAATAATAATAGAAATAGTATCTGGTGCAAGATCCCAACAAGGAATGGCACTGTACTGTATCCCTAAAATGTACCAATAAACTCAATTAAAGAAAAAAAAAGAAATAGTTTCTGGACCTATAATATATTTTTAATCTTTTAAACATCATGACAAGGACTTTATGTGTATCATCTTTTTAAAATGATTAATTTTATAAGTACAGGTTGAAGATACATAATGGTTATATTCATAATAGGGAATGTGTACCTGTACATGATATATCTCAATTCCTCTTTTTTCCATTCCTGTCCCCTCCCTTGAACATCTCCTCCCCTCCATATTTACAAAAGCTTTGTTTCCATGTTTTCTCTCCTCTCTTTCTCTTTTTTCTTTTCCCTTCCTTTCTCCCCCCCCCAACTTAGTCCTTCTTCCCATTTCACAGCATCTATTGCACATTGTGGTTGATCAGTTTATATTCGCCTACTTGACCCTATAAAAAATTCAAAGAAAGCCAGGCGTGATGGTGCACCCCTGTAATCCCAGCACTCAGGAGGCTGAGGCAGGAGGATCACCGTGAGTTCAAGACCAGCCTGGGCTACATAGTGATTTCGAGGTCCGACTCATTGCATAGTGAGAACCTGTCTAAAAAAACCAAAAAAACAAAATTTTTTTTTTTTGAAGAGAATACTTGGATTGATACCATGTCCTTGATCAGATAAACTGTCTCGAGGAGATTCAAAAACCTTAGAGAGTGGCAAATTCAGCATTCAAATTCAGTCAAATCCCTTCTGACATGTTACTTCATAAACATTACAAATATCAGATATATCGACCTATATTTTGACTATTTCTAGCTTTATTGTATAAATGAATTGGTAAATAATAAAAATGGCCTAATACCTTATTTTTTTAACTCAACAAATACTTAAGTACCTAATAAATTCCAGGTGCCTTAGGCATTGGAAAGAAACAAACAACTAAAAAAAGGACAGTAACATCTTATCTCAGCTCTAGGTGTGTGTTACTGAAGTGAACATTATTCAGTACCGCCTGATGAACATTTATTATGATTTTACTACCATTCTGTGTTACTTAAATCTATTATTTAATGTAATATGCCAATGTTGCTATTGCTTCTTTTTTACATGAATGAACATACATGCATTAAATAACTTGCTTCAGTTTTTTACAGTTAATAAATAAAAATGGTGGATAGTTTTTCATGGCAGTCTGTCTCCAAATTCTTCAGGCATAAACATTATATAATGATATTTTATTACAGGGTTTCTCTAGTTTTCTAGACTTTCTATTGTAAATTAACTCCAAAAACTATTTCCTTGAAATAGTTTTGTAATAAGTTAAATATGTAATTCAATGATCAGAAGATAAACTGCTACATGTACTAAACAGAACTAAGAATATGTGGACCCTATGAGAAAGAGCCAAGTTTCTATGTAGCCCTACTATCACCCAACATAACAATGACCTTGAATTAGTACTAAAAGAAAAATCTTTTCAAGTAACTAATTGTTGAACTTTCTGTTGTGGTCTAACTTTACTATAATCCCCAGCTAATTATGAACTAATTCACATATTTTTTCTAATTAGAAGAGAGTATAGTTAACAATACAAAAATCCATTTAGAGTGAAAAATTGAATCTATCTTATCAATCAATGTATCTGTCTTATAGCCTGTCTTCCAAAGACAGATTAAGAGCAATTTGCTCTTAGGTAAGTTACACCCTCTCACAATTTAGATGAAATATCCCATGCTTATCAAATTCTATCTAGAAATCCTCCTAAACCTTCATAGTTTTATTATTTGTCAGCCTGCATTATTTACTTAAATATCAGTATGGAGCAATTTCTCTACAAATATACCTCGAGAGTATTTTTGTTGTGATTTATACTGTGGTTATGCAGTGGCATAATATTTATTCATTTCTTACTCTGATCTAGATTAAGATCATTTAGCAAATTTACCAGCTCCGGGGAACAGGGGCTGAAATAAATTGTTGTAAATTCTTCCTGTAGCAAATCTTGATAGTGCAATTTTGTAATACCAAAGTTCCTTGTAAGCATAGGTATTTTGTGAATTGTTTGTATGAATTTTCAACATTACGTAAAATGAGATTCAGAAGCTTAAAAGGTGAGTGTTATTACTAGTAGCTCGACTTTGCTCCTGAAGGTTTAAGTCAGAAACAGGAGGAAGAAAACAGCAGATAGTGCATTCAGCTGAGCAAATAGCCATGCACACTAATAATGATTTCTCTGCCCTCTTTGCAGCTATCTGGGCCGTATCACTAATATTAACTATTATTAGAATGTGTAACATGAGGTCAACTTCTGAACTGAGGATAGCCCTTCCCATGCCTCTACTGCAAGAACGGGAGCACGTATCTACTCAAGAAAATTTCTATAGAAAATGAGTCAAAGAGTAGTCAGAGCTCACATCTTAGCATAGGAATTATAGTAAAAAGTGATACAGTCTTTTAGACACAGATAGATATAGATTTACTGAAATCACCTAAAGGTATAAATTCTCAAATACATAATCTCTATTCCGATATAGTTTTGTAATATTAACATGTCCTGTATTCAGATATAGATATTGAAATAATCATTTCACCATTATTAAAGCTTTAAATTTATCTTAATGTCAAATATCCTAGCCATCCGAGAAAATGTTTTCTCTGTTACTCATTTGCCGTATAGTTTTATCCCAATGTGTTTCTTAATTCTTTCTTTTCTAATATGGAAGCTATTATTCCTAGCATTTAATGCTTTAGGACATAAAAACGTAGTGAAGAATGAGAAGATAACAAATTCAGAACCATAAAAGATAATATTATAAAATAGCTCAGTTTTCTCTTGTGCTATTGATATGTATGGATAAATGCACTTATACACTTGGAGCTTTTTTGTTGGCTGAGAATTTGCTTTCATGGTATTGCAGTATGTACAACCATGATAGATCTTTCAAAGACTCTCATTAAGAGAAGTCTGGTGTGAAAAACTAAAAGTGTAAATAAGATCCAAATGATATAACTGACAATGTGAAATATAGGATGAAAAGTGCTAAAGGTGCAGGGGAAGTAGGAAGGATAGGGGAAAGGAAATAAGAGAAAAGAAAAAAATATGAAAAATAGAAATGTAGTTTTTATAAATAGAGAAGGGAGGTGGGAGTGAAGGGAGGGCAGGGGTATGGGGGAAAAATGAGAACCAAAACTTCTTTTGTAAAGGCAACTGTACTGTATACCTAAAATGTATTGATAAATTCAATGAGAAAAAAAAATAAAGATAAGTCTTTGGTCTTCCAAATGTCTTACAAGGAAAATATCCCCCAATAATAAATAAGGAAGAAACAACATTTAAAATTCCCGTGGTATAATTCAGTACAAGTAGAAACTATTTCATTAAACAGTTCAGAATAAATATGCTATTATAGTTTATATCGAAAATGTCTCCTAAAGTCTCATTGGTTCATAGTTAGGGCTTTAGATGGGTTATTGGATCATAAGGGCCCTATATTAAGCAGTGAATTAATGCATAGTAAAATATGTAATTAATAGGTAAGTCAAGTTGGGGCAAATGTGTCACTGGAGGCATCCTTTTGGGTGCTGTACCTCTTGCTGCGGCTGTCTTCTTGCTCTGCTTCTTGGCTGCCATAATCTGAGCAGGTTTTCTCAAACGGTCCTATCCACTCTTCCATTTCTGCCTTGAGCCATCTGACCATGGACTGAACCTTCTAAAACCACTAAGACAAAATAAACCCCTCCTCCTTTAAATTATAAGTATCATCAGGTATTTTGACCCAGCAATGGGAAAATAACTTAAACATATCTCAAAAGAGACCTTTCAGAAAGTAACTCAAGAACTCCAATGAAAATTTCCATTTTTATTTACATCATCCATTGAATCTGGCACTTAGCAAAGAACAGCAGGGAGAAAGTGAGAAAGGGAACTGAGAAGAACTGAGTGGGGTTTAGGGGATTGTAAAGTGCATGAGTACTTAACTATCTTTACTATACAGCAGCCAACATATAAACACACACCTGCATGTCAGGGAACTTAAAAACTATAATCTACATACAGCTCCACAAAGAAAAATAATTGATACATTTCCAAAGGTTTTCTGTCTATATAGCTTTTCCCACCTCATCTTTTTATTTTATTTTATTTTTATTAGTTTTATGGTACATTTAAACTAGACAATATAATGACATTCACTGTTGGAAATATGTACCTTTACATAATCAGTCTTGGTTCTTATTTTTTCTCCATTCTCCTGCCCTCCCTATCTTCAGAGTTTGTTTGCATTATTTCTCATTTTTTCATATTAATTACATAAGTGGTTTCTTTCTTTCTTTCTTTCTTTCTTTCTTTCTTTCTTTCTTTCTTTCTTTCTTTCTTTCTTTCTTTCTTTCTTTCTTGTCTACCAGGAATCTAACTCAGGACCTCGAACCTGCAAGGCATACTCGCTGCCACTGAGCTAAATCCCTGGCTCTTTTTAAATTAAGTTGTCAGTGAGATCTTAGAGTCCCTCAGATATTTCCTCTAAAAGTCCATTTATCAAATGACTTTTTGGAGTGTGTTTATCTGAGCTTAGTCAGGGTCTTTGAATGAAGGTACAGACTCATGGCATAAGTTCTAAAACAATAATTTTGACTATTTTTACTTGGGAAAGCCTCCGAAGTTTGAGATGTAGCTGCAAACTTATTATTGTGTCTTCTGTTAGAATTTTAACATATTAGAGGAAAATAGTAAAGTTAAATAATAATGAAAAAAACTGAAGGGACTAAAGAGGGGAAGATCTAAGGATGATAGTGCATTCTAAAAATGTGAGACAAGAGAATTCAGAATGAAGTTGGAAGAATTTTGTTTGTTTTGAGATATGAGAGGAATAATGCAAATCAATGCAGATTCAGGTAATTTTTTGGGAATTTATGATAGTATCTTGAGTTTCTATGTAATGCCTTGTGTTGTCTATTATTAGTTGAAGAGTGCTAGAAATGGGAAATGGACAAAATGAAGTTTCAAAACAGATTCACTGGAATTTCTCAAAGTATACTTCATAAAATAAGCACTTAAAGATGCACTGTGAATAAAAGATTTAGCAGTCAAATTTAGAAATTATTACATTAATATTCAATAAAGGTTCTTGTAGCATTTATCCATATTATAGGGTCTGGATTTTGGTAATATAAATGGACATGTCATCTGTTGTTTAACCCAGTAGTACATAGAAAAACATTTAAATCTATACATTTTTTTATTATATCAATTTAAATACAGTTGAGTTTAACACTTCATATAAGTCACATAAGAGAGCATATTTTTCATAATACACTTCTCAAGTGCTAGCAATTTTATGACATCCTAAAAATAAAAAGACTGATTATGCCTATCCAGTTTGTTCTCTCTACACACATATAACCATCAAACAGAATTATCTCATGTCTTAAAACTATCAAACTAAATGGTTGTGTGGATGATTGCAGACTAACTCGCCTCACTTTTAGTTATGCTATGCTGTGAGACTATACTGTAAGAAAGAGAGAAGTGAAGTTAAGAAAAAACCAAGCCTATTCTTCAATCTCCAAGAGACATACTTTCTTTGATCACTAAAACCATGGCCATATTTTTTCTAGGTCAGATGGAAATAAATTCACTCTTTTCCCACGTGATAAATTTGTCACCATCCATAGAGAAATGTTTCACCCATTACATTTCAGAATGGGAGACATCAAGAACTGAAGGAAGAGGGTTGCTGAGCTTTACAGACTTTTATGACTATTTATTGAAGTAATTCCTCCTAAAATATGCATTTAAGAAGACAAATGAGTTCATCATTCTCAATGAAAGAAAACTTTCTCCAAAGAATGCATATGTTCTGCATCTTAATTACTCATTTTCAATCTCTTTGAATTTCAACCATTTAAGAAAATAATCTCAAAAAGGTAATTGTGAAAATATTTCTCTTGAAAATATGATATTTTTGTCATAAATAATTTTTATGTCTAATAATTATATGATATATAAACTTACAACGTGAAAGCAAGAGGATTAAACAGCTGAGTCAAGTTTGTAATAAAATTTCACAGCCTGAAAATATATGAACATAAAATAATTATTCACAAATAACTGATGTTTAATAAAACAAACAGTAAAATATCTATCAGTTTAATAATCCCACATTCCTATTGCTAAAAGTTCTCCAAAATAAATTGTTTCTGAGAAAGTGTTTGTTCCAGGACACCAAAGTCAATAAAAACACCTAAAATGATTACTAAGTTTACCTCAATTCCATTGAAAAATGTGCTCATTAAAAAAATGTATAATATAGAATATGTTACAAAGAATTCAGTATAATTAAATGTATAATCATATTTATTAATTTATGTCTACAGTTATTATATATATAATATTTAAACTATCTCTTTAAAATACTAAGTACAACATTGCATTTTTGTCAGGATGTTCACTGAAGAGCATATCAAATGAACATACGACTTTTTCAAACTTTTTTTCTGTTCCATCTTCATTGGAATTTTTTTTTGGTTTTTTATTGGCTTCTGCTATCATTTTCTGTGTGCTTTGTAAGGGTTCCATTTTTAAGGCTTCTCTCTGAATGATCCACCATGTAAAAAATGATTAATTCCATTATACCTTTGTTGTGCTTATTGGGGGAAAAATATATTGTCTCTGTACGCTATCCTTGCTCTGTCTTTCCCTCCTGACTCTTTATTTTGATTTTTGAAGATTCCATTTCTAAAACTCTCTTCTGTTTCCATCTCACTTAATGTAATAACAAGGTAAATGCAAAATCTCACTCCATTTGGTAGAGTGCTTGTTTTATAACATGGCTTTTGGGTCACTATTATCTCATTCATTTGTTTCTTACACATTAAGAACATAATGCATTTTTCCCCTGAATCTATATTGAAATTTTCAAAACTACCTTTAGATAAAATACTAAATGATGATAACACATTCAGATAGTAAAATTACTCCTCTTTGTCACTGACTCCTGGTTATCTCACAAAATCTCAGTTGTAGCTACTAGGGAGGACACATATGCCATTACAGTAGAGGTGACTGGGATTGGGATTTTAAAAGTTGTGCTTTTAATTTTTATTGCCCACCACATATAGATTTAAATGGTACAACATAACCTAAGATCTTCCTTAGCAGATGGCTCTACCCATCAGCATTCAATAGAGCTATCCTCAATTTTTGGTAAATGTAGCAGTAAGCATTAAACAAAAGGCTCTAGTACTCCATGTACAAAAACACTATGAATGATGCAGATTTATCCTGAGAATGATGCTGCTGAAGAGTTTTGTGATTTTTAACAGTTGAATAAAAGAAGACAATAGAGCTATTTTTAATTTTTCAAGGTTGTGTTAGGGACCAAGAATTAATGAAATTATTTTTTTAAACTATTTCCCTTAGTTTGTTGGTATGTTAACCAAATATTTACTTTATCTGTTGGTTATATCATCAAATCCTATAATAAAGACAATGTGGTAGGCTTTTGCTAAATAGAAACTATGAGTGTATGTTCTGATTCAGCACTTATTTCTCTAGATAACAATGCTGTAAAGGTGGTTCTACTGGAATCTCATTGTTGTTTTCATCTGCATCTCTCGAGTGATCAGTGATGTGGAACATTTTTTCATATACTTACTTGCTGCTTTTACTTCTTTGTCTGAGAAATGTCTATTCATTTCGGATGCCCATTTTTGAATTCGGTCTTTATATTTGGGGGATCTGATTGTTTTGAGTTCTTTATATATTCTTGATAATAGTCCTTTGTCTGAGGAACAGCTGGTATAAATTTTTTCCCACATTGTAGATTGTCTCTTAGTTCTGCTGATGTTTTCTTTTGAAGTACAGAAGCTTTTTAGTAATATGAGATCCCAGTTATTGAGCCTATCTGCTGGTTCACGTGCTACTGAGGATTTGTTCATAAAGTCTTTTCCTGTGCCAATTCCTTCCAGAGTTCTGCCTAATTTACCTTCCAGCAAGTTTAATGTTTCTGTTTTAATATTCCTGACCCCACAAAGAATGGCTGCCTTCAAGAAATCACACAATAACAAATGTTGGCGGGGTTGTGGAGAGAAAGGAACCCTTCTCCATTGTTGGTGGGAGTGCAGACTGGTGCAACCACTATGGAAATCAATATGGAGATACCTCAAAGAGCTTGGACTGGAGGTTCCATTTGACCCAGCCATCCCTCTGCTGGGTATCTTTCCAAAAGAATTAAAAGAATCATATCACAGAGATGTATGCACACCCATGTTTATAGCGGCACAGTTTGTAATAGCTAAATCTTGGAAACAGCCCATTTGCCAATCCGTTGGAAATTGGATAAAGAAGATGCGTTTTTTCTATAAAATAGAATATTACTCAGCCATAAAGAATGAGAAAATAAATTCATTCATAGTAAAATGGATACATATTGAAGATATACTCCTAATTGAAATAAATAAGTCACATATGTGTAAATACTCAATATTTTCTCTGGTGTGAATAATCCGCAATAATACATAAGATCCTAATACGATTATTGACATTTAGAAATGGGAAGAAAGGAGCTAAAGGTGTAGGGAAGGTGAGATGGGTAGTGGAAGAGTAAAAAGCGAAAATAAAAAATGTGAGAGAATGAAAAGATGAAAATAAAGTGTTTGTAGATGGGGAGGGAAGGAGAGGGTGAAGGGAGGGCAGGGGTAAAGAGAAAAAATGAGTATCAAGACTTGTCATGTAGAGGTACAAGATCCCAACAATGAATGTAACTGTACTGTATCCGTAAAATGTACCAATAAACTCAATTAAAGCTGAAAAAACATATTCCATATACAATTGTAAATAATGAGTACTTATATCTTCCCAAAGTTCATCTGCTTATTCCTGTTCTACAATGTGATGAAATTTAAAGTGGGACCTTTGTTAGGCAAAAAAGGTGATGATTTCATAATAGGCTAAGGGTGCTTATCAGATATGATGAGATAGTTTTGTTGTTGTTATTGTTGATCCTACAATTCCCCAATTACTCCATATGAGGACACAACTTATAGTATTCCATCTATAAGGCAGAACACATTCCCACACAGATACTTGGTTTTGGACCTCCTCACCTCCATTGCTGTGGGAAATAATCATCTTTTAATGTACTAAACCCATGGCATTCTTTCTATTCTTTCATGGTAGCCTAACAGCCAAGATACAAATAAATCCTAACTGTATTCCAAAGTCATAATGTAATATCTGTACTTTATAAACACATTTAGGTAATAAGGTGTGATATTAATCAATTTTTGGTCAGAGACAGATGGCTGCAGTGGAATAGTTGAAAAATAATCAGGAAAGAGCCAAATTTTGGCGGAACAACTGATATTTATCTTGATAACAGAAGACTTCATGGAAAATATTCCAGGATGATTTGATAGATATTTTTCTGTGTATAATACACATGTCTTTTCACTGAGATTTCATTACTGCGAATGGTTTTTTTTCAATATGAAAATAACAAGAGTTTTGTTTTGTGTACATTTAGATTGAAGTTGTCTCCTCTACATCCAATTACAAGTAACTGAGCAGGTGCAATACTACTCTGGCATTAAGGAGCAGGATCTTTGCTGGATATATAAATTTGCAAATCATGAATATATGAAATATTTTAAAAGTCAAGAGACAAAAATAAAATAAATCAAGGCAATGACCAGTTTTGTCAAGTGCTCGTGATTGATGAAGAAGATGAAGTCTTCAAATATTTACCAGATGGGGCTGAGGATTTAGCTCAGTGGTTCTGTGTCCTGCCTCACAAGACAAGCACAAGGGCCAGAGTTCCGTCACCAGTACAAAAAAAAAAAAAAAAACAAAAACCTGATACAACTGGCAATAGTGTCCTGGAACTAAATAATTAATGAGGTATATAGGTAAGATAAAGGAAAACAAGTGATTTAACAATTTAAATGTGTAAATTATTTCCCCAATATTTACATCTAATGAAGTTTATATATGAATTTGAAAAGATTTAAAGTTTGCGAACATTTTTGAAGTAAAGTAATATGATAGCCAGTGTGTATGCTTATGAAAATTATTCCACAGAAAACAAAACATACTGATGAGGGAAGTTGGAAGAGAAGGCAGATTTTGAAGTTATAGTAAAAAAGGGAAGAGAGAAAAAAATACAAGTGGTAATTGTTGCCATAGGAAGAAATCCAAGATTGTATTAATAGTGTCAGGAGAAAACCCACAGGGTGCAGATTCAGGTAGATCTCCGGTAGAGTTAATGATGAGGTTGATGGATGTGTGTGGATATTTTTTCTCATAGTTTCCTTTTTCTGAGTGAAAAGAGATGTTATCTGGGAACAATGAAGTCAAAGGAAGTCTTAAACGGTTTAGAAGAAAGGAGAAACTTGGCATAGGTCTGTAAGAGAGTACGTCTCTTCCATCAACTCTACTTAACTTAATTCTATCTGAAGAAAGGACACTCTGCTTTTGACCCTTTTAATACTCTAACATCCACCTTCAAGTAAAATTGACTATTCTTTCCCGTGGGTTAGTATTTGACCCTGGATCCTGTGTTCTTTCTGTAACACTCTAGGGAGCTTTAAATTGATAGTGGTCTAATAGACTGTAAATGCCTCAAAGGTAAGAACTCCTGTTGAAAGTTCATAGTATGCCCTCTGCTTTTCTCAGGAGAACCTTTTTCTAGATTTCATGGAAAGAACAAATGATAACATATATTGCTTATTTAATGGATACCATTAGCACATTTACTTATTATAAACTTCAAATTATCATAGCATAACTAAGAAATATGCAAAATGGCATCTTTGATAAAGTTTCAGAAATTTAGGGTATAAGCAAAAAGAACTTCAACAACTGAATTATCTTTTGGTGCATCTAAAACCTTAATCTTGAATCATGAAACAAATCAGTGAAATCTCTTAAGTGATGTGCTTGTTTATTTTCTCAGTATGTAGTACTATTCCATTCAGGTATAAGTTTGTTTTGTCTCACTTAGATTATAATTTTTACACCAAATTTTAATACGTCTCTAAATAGTAAACTGAAGATCAGCATTATTTTAAAAATAAAAGAGGTTTACTTATTTGCATAAAAATCGTTTCTGAGACTGGATTTTACATGAGGTTGCATTAAAATGGCTTGAGATGAACATTTTTAATAACCGTCCTACATTGTCAGTTAAGTTTCTTTTGTCTTTTACTTGTTTTTATCCAAAGTAACTTCTACATCTGATTGTGCCTAGTTGTATAATACAAATCTATAGCATCACATTTTCCTGTAGTCTTCATTGTCCAATCCACTCTTTAATCACTACTTGTTAATTCTTTGTCCTCCTAAATACTACTTAAACTACTTAAATTGTAAGCTATTTAAATATACTTCTTTCTACTTGCAAAATTCTCTTCTTGAACTTCAAAATACAGCTATATTATTCCTGGAGCATAGCCATAGGATTTTAATTAGGCTCCAAATACTTTGCCTTCTTTCAAATCATTTTATTTACCTTAAATTTTGGAAATTTTTGCAACATTTAAAAGGTTTTTATATTACTCTAAATACTCAAAAGTTAAAAGGACAAATCAATGCATTTCCCAACATGATTTAACAGATCATAGGATATCTGGCTTCCACTAGCCTCTCCAGCTTTGTGTTACAGTACATTTCACACTCTCCTCAACACCGGCCATGAGTCCTGTCCTGCCAGTATGACATGCCTATGTTCAAATACATTTCTAGTCGTTGTCTGCCATGTCTGGCACACAGTTCAGCCCCCTTCCTCTTATCTGACCACATTGTTAATTGGCTCTTTTTCTCCCAGTATGGAATTAAAAGTCGTCTTTCAGGAAAGATTTTCCTCATATCTATCAAAGGGTCAACTCATCCTTTTGTACTTTTTTATCTATACTGTTTCATTAGAATAATATTTTACAAATAGTAATACATTTTTTCTTTTTTCTTTTTGTTTGTTTGGTTGGTTTGGTTTGGTTTTTTTGAGACAGGATATCACTATGTTGTTAAGACTGACCTGGAACTCACTATGTAGCTCAGGCTGGTCTCGAACTCACATCTTCCTGCCTCAGCCTCCTGAATGCTGGGATTACAGGCACGTGCCACCATGCCTGGCTTAAATTTTAATTTGTTTGATTGATTATTATTTATCAGAACTACAGGTGTAACTTAAGAGTTTTGTATAGTTTTTGCATAATTAAATATCATGTCAACCACTCAGAAGTTAGCACATTAAAATGTCTTCATTAAATCATTGTTTGTTGAAAGACTGAATCGAGATACTTGAAATATTGATATAGTTCTCTATAACCTACACTAAAATTTTCCTAAAACAGTCATTTTAATCTGTAGAATAATTCTACTTTTAACAAAAGTATTGTTGCTTTTTTTTTTCTTTTGACAAAAAGGGCTAGAGGTAATTCTAGAACCAATTGTTTTGAATTATACAAGTTAAAAGAGCATTCCAGATTTTGAACAGATGGCAATTGCTCATATAAAAATGTATTTCATGTTCAAAAGTTAAATGAAACAAAAGTCGAATTATATTTAAGTGGATGATATATTTATAGAGGAAATATTTATCCTTTTCATCACTATTCGTGCATGTGATTCAAAGGTCTATTTTCAACATACAATTTGAAATAAGTTCTTTTCTTAATTGACAAGAACAGAAGTTTCTTATATGTAATTTTCTGTTTAAAAAGAGTACATAGTTTTATAACTGAACTCTGTTTAAAGGTTATGTGTTAGAATTTTGAAACTGTTTCATCTAATCAATTTGAATTTTAAGCATTGTATTAAGAGAAATGACTCCTAAAGAAATTGCTTTCTGCAATGAAGTCTTTAAGATTAATTGAAAAAGTGATCAGTGAAAGCTGGATGAGAGTGCAGTTCATTCTTAGTAGTATTTAGTTTTTGTATTTGTTACAGTTAAAGAGGTAAGAGAGCCTGTGACTAAGGGAGAATTTTACTTCCCCGGAGGCTGTGTATCAGTCATGAGCTACACGGCCTTGGGAAATGAACAGAAGCAACCTGGCTCATGCCTTTGCTCTATCTAAAATGAATGTGCACGCTCGATTATTTCTGAGTGAACATTCAGAGCTGTGATTTCTGTTGTCTGTTGTTTTCTAAATCACACAGGATAAAGTATTAATGCAGTCTAGATTTTTATCCTTGGAGTTTTCTTAGTGGGGAAATTAAAATGGCTTAAAGAAAATCACAAAGGTCTAGGTAAAAAGGATCGGTAGACCTGGGAATTATTTCCCAATGTGGATGATTTTGTTGCTGAGAGATTGTTTCCATGGCACGTACTCTGTCAAAATCTCTCAGGAACGACAACTCTGTCACTTTTATCTCTGCTGACAATACCAGCTCTTAATAGTCTTGCACCCCTTGTTGAAAGCAAAGATTGAAGCAAGGACAAAGCCTGAAACAATGTAAATTCATTGCTGTGCCCAAACTTAATACTAACTCATTATCATTTATGAACTATGCTCTTGCACTCTCCTAAGATACCATAGTCACTAAGGGATCCTGCATCATCCTCTTTCCATAGAGACTATTGGAAAAGTCTCATGCAAGGAACTGAAGACCAAAAATCCTCAAAACCTTATGTTCAAAATTAGACCATGCTTTATCTCTCTCTCCCTCACTGTCTCTCTCTCTTGCAAGTCAGATAACTTAAATTAATTGCATATATAAATAAATTTATGTATGCATTTACCTGTTTATAAAGAAATATATGTATATATTCAACTGTCTGTATATGTATCACATATCTGAAGAATGCAACACTGAGTAAAATGATCATTAATATAGTTTATACTGTTATTCCAGATAATGAAACATAGATATTTAGGCTAATTAATAATGACATTTCTCTTCAACAATGACTTCATATAAATACTTTTCTGTCTCTCTTTGTAAGCTTTACTCCTGATACTTTTGCAGTTAGATAAATTAACATTCAATGTATTTCTGTACCTTACACATAGGTAGACTACTGACTGAGTCCTTCTGGACACTTTTTAATGTAATGTAATTAAACTAATAAAATGTATCAATTCAGCATTTATTACACTTTTTTCTGAATTTGTGCCTTTGTATTTATTGTGCCATTTTATGCTTTTGGCAAATAACAGAAAGCATAAACTCTTATGTGGATGAAGCTGTTCTAACTTTCACTTTTTTACAATAATGTGCAAATTATACATTAAATTAGGTCAATATTGTTGATTCTCTCTCTATGTTATACATATATATAAAGTAGGATGAAATAAAAGATATGTTGTGACAAAGAAAATCATAACTTTAAATTTTATCTTTTTGTTTTTTGTTTTTTTTGGCACTGGAGATCAAACACAGAACCTTGCACTTGTAGGCAGGAGCAGTGCCCCTGAGCTAAATCCCTGGCCTAAAATTGTATTGTTTTAAAAAGCTGAAGTTTCGTGATACAAAGTTAACCAAATTACAATTTTTTTTCAGGCTACTTACCCATTTATGATAAAATGTCTCAATCTTAAAAAATATAGTGGATTGGACATGTGCCCTTTTCCTATAAAACAGACCTTTCACCTGTAAATGGACTCATGCTTTTCACCTGTAAATTGAGTCCTGAATTTCCTTCTTTTATTACAGATTTAAAAATTTCACAGATTTGCATCCAAAAAGACATAAATATATTCAGCCTCGGGCCATAAACTTCCTCACCCTTTGAAAGCAGGAACTTCTTTCTGAATGCTTACCTTAATTATGCTTAAAATGTCTCCCTCAACCTACAGAATGGGAAAAGCTTTGCCAGCTACTCCTCAAACAGAGTATTAGTATCTACAATATACTGAAAACTCAACAATATTAAACTATCTAAAATTAAAGGCCCAATTAAGAAATGGGCTAGAAAAATGAACAGACACTTCATAGTGTTAATCAGTTTAATAATAACTCACAACCTTCGGGCCAATTTAGACATTTCATAGTGGAAGAAAAACAAATGGTCAACAAATATCTGAAAAAATGTTCAAGATCTCTGACTATTAGAGAAATACAATTTTTAAAAATAGTGTGATTCCATCTTACTGCAGGAAGAATGGCAATGAATAGGAAATCAAATGTTAACAAATACTGGTTTGACTGTGATGAAAAAAGAAACCTCCTACATTGGTGGTAGAAGTGCAAATGAGTAAAACTATTCTGGAAATCAATATGATTTCTCATAAAGTGAAAATCAGAAATTCTATATGACCCAGTGATTCCCCTGCTACTTATCCTCCCCAAAGAGCTTGAGTCATCATACTACAGTCATGCATGCATACAATATTTATTGCAGCACAATTTATAATAGATAAATAAGGAAGCTGCTATTATGCCCATCAACAGATGACTGGAAAAGAAATTGTAATATTTGTATATAATGGAATAAAATGTGGCTATAAAGAATGACACATATGAGACATTTGTAGGAAAATGGAGACACCTGGAAATGCAGTGTTAATTGAAATAAATCAGACACACAAGCTTGAGTAACATATAGTATCTCTCATTTCGAGTGAGGTAAAATACAAACAAAAATGATAAAGAATGGGCAGAAAGGGACAAGAATGGATCTCTTGTCCTATGAAAGTGAGGTGTGAGGAGCAGAGGAAGGGGAAATGAAAGGAATAAAGCCATGACATAAACCAGAACGAATAGCCCCAAGTAATGTAAACATATTATATCACAGCATGAGCCAAGATAAACAGTATCAACAAGTGTGAACAAGGGGAGAGGGGAACCCCAGAAAGGGAAGGGGAAAGGGAAAAGAGGAAAGTTTGTTTTTTGTTTTTTTTATTTTCCAAAAAGCTGTAATACGTACATGGAATTACCCCATGGGGATGGTAAACTGCATGAGTTGCAAAAATGAACTCACAAAACTTTAGAAAGAAATGTCTCCCTGGTGTGTCCTGAAATGCTTTTCCGAAAAGTCAGTCAAAGATCTACAACCCACTGCATAAGTGGAGTGAATTGAGGTCCCTATCTCCTCTCCTCCTCACCTCTCTTGGTTGGTGACTTCAACCTTTGGTTGTATGAGACCAGGAACTTGTCACATCTAATATCTCTCAGTTTGGTAATTGTACAGGTCTCTGGATACCATTTGTTGACAAGATCATTTAGTTAATTCATGTCTAATCAAAAGGGTATGTGTGAGTGTGCGCGTGTATCTTAGGAATCAAATCCAAGGCTCTATCCTTGCTAGGCAATTGCTCTGCTACTGAGGCACATCTCTATCCTTACTGCTAGGGAAATATTAAAAATTCATTTTTGCAACTAAATAAGTATACACACTGAGGAAATACTCTCATTTTCATTTCTACTTTGACCAGAATAACCTCACATAGATAATATTTTACACATGATTCTGATATGCTTCTATCTAGTAGCTTCTGCCTTTAGACCCCTGGTTTTCATGTATCAATTATTGTATTTAGTGCTGTGAATCATCCAGTTTCTTCTACATACTGTTTTTTTTTTTTCTGACCTTTTTGGATTATGTTTGCCTTGGCTTACCACTGCACTCATAGCTTTACATGATGTCTTATTTTGACATTTCCCTAAAGCCTTGGATGGAACTTCTCTGTTTGTGGTTCTGGCCTAGCAAAAATATATTCAGTATTGAAATTAAGATTTCAGGAGGGAATTAAAGTGACAATTTTCACCAAGGAAATGGTTCTTGTTGATATAATTACTGAATTTGCTCCAAGAAAAGAGTTCAGTGCTCTACATTCTCATTTCCTTGTACTTTCTACAAAAATCCACATGCGAATGCTCCTTGAATGTTGATTTGGCTTAAATTTCAGTTGACAGAACTGCATTTCCAAGGATGTGGAATTATTTCATCCTGGTGTTCTATCACTAGAGATTGGGATAGAACAGCAAAACTTAACAAAGTTTCTGAATTAACACATCTGTCACCTCTACAAATATATCGGATGTATATTTGGTGTATGGATGACACACTTGATGAATTCTCTTCCATATTGATATGGAAAAATATAACTCCTGACCTGCTGCATGTTCCAAGTTCCTGGTCTCACAACATCAACAAATGAAGTTGCAAATCAGAGGAAGAAGTGAAGAGAATTTTATTGCAAAGAAGGAGAAGAATAACTTCTGGATTTCGAGGAGAGGTCCTGAGAAGGTGGCTGTTAAGGCCCTTTGTCAGGGTAACATTTGAAACAAAATTATAACGGGTACAACGTGGGTCAAACTAAAATCGGCCTATAGAATTTCAACTACAGTTGCTCAGCTAATGTCTTTTAGCAGAGCATATAGAAATAACAAAGGCATTTTGGGGGAGGAACGGGAATCAAGTCAAAAGTTTGGTCACCCACCTATGTGTCTGATGCTTATACGGGTCCAGCAGATGTGCTAGGATTATTTACAGTGTAATCTCAAATTGCTTTTTATATCTAGGGAGTCCTGCCAGCCTTCTGGGGACTGGCTTTCTTCAGACTCACCTCCAACCACGATTCTGATATCTTTATTATTTGTGCTGACTTCTTTGAGGGCCCAATCACTCTCTAACTGTATATTAATTTCTCTCTACCTTAGATATATTTAATACATTTTATGAAACAATGATACATTTTGTATTTCTAAATAAGCAAACATAATATTTTAATATAATTATTAATAAACCAGTCCCTAAACATTGGATTTCTGTGATTAATTTTGTGAACAGTTTTTAAAATGTTTTTGTTCTATCTTCTGATTTTTCATTAATTCCTCTGCTATTAAAATAGGATGGTATTCAATAGAATCATCATAGATATAAGTAGCTTTCTAGACACGCTTTTAGCTTAGTAGTTATATAAGTAAAGGTAGCAGGGATGAGCAACACACAAATGAAAAAAGCAAAATTTAAAGAATTAATCAAATAAATATGATAATGAGGACAGAAAAATGAAATGTGGCTCCTCTTGATGAGTAAAAGGAAAATAGTGATAGTAGATGACAGAATGAACATGTAAAAGAATATAAAGTACAAAAACAGGAAATACATAAAAAAGAGAAAAGATAAAAAGCTGATTAAAAGCTAAGAAAGAGGACAAAAAATGAAGAAAACCCCCAATCCCTCCCAATGAAGAGTGATTAAAAAAGAGTGATAAAAATAATAAAAAAATAAATAAATAGAAAAAGATTGGTCAAAGAAAAATTTCTTGTGTCATTGTATGAGTCATTTCTTTCCAAGATCTACAGACTTGGGATTCTGCCAGTCATGATTTTCTATGCCAAATTTTTGGTCCTATGGGTTCTTTGACTCGGCCTTTGTGCAGTGGGGGCCATTCCCCCTATACACAGTGACCTTTTATGCCAAGGCAAGTCCTTGCTCCTGTTGGTAAATGTGGACTGAGATTAGTCCTCTGACCTCTCCTGGTTATTGACTTCAGTGAGAGGGGGGTTCAGTGGGCTATCTGGCTTAGTTTCTGAAGTCATTAGGTCTGGTTCCTGTGTTCTCTCCTTTGGCATTGTCCATATAGAGAAACAGGTTGATTGGTCATCACTTCTGCTGCCTCTTGCCACGAGAAAGCAAAATGTAAGAATAGCCTGGAGTTGGTACATGGTAGTGCCTTTACGTCAAGGAGCACAGCTGGTGGAAACTGCTTGCTCATGTGGGACAGGGGTGCTGTTCATCTGATGAGTCAGTGTGCCAACAGGAGCAGTATTTATTTATATTTGCAACATGTAGAGAAAAAGTAGTGTAATTAACACAAAACACTACAATAAACCACATAGTGCAATGTGAACCGTATGCAGTTAAATAATTTCTATTGTCGCAGTATCTCAGCAAACATGTATGAGTACTTGGGAGACTGCTTAAATATGAGGCTTTATGCTTTTCTATTTATTTAAAGCAAAAAAATACTTGAAAGGTAGAGTCACATTGCAGTCAAGGAAACTCTTTTGATTGTTGTTAGAACTAATCATGCTTATCTTCATATCTTTCTCATTTCTAGGACAGAATACCCAAAATCTACGATTTAAAGGAGGAGAGATTTGTTGGCTCATTGCTTCAGAGCATTGTGAGATGGCTTCAAAACAGAAGTGGGTTGGTTCAAGGGTCCGGCGAAGGAAAGTTTCTCATATCATTGAGGTCAGGCAGCAGAAAGAGAAGGCAGGAGGTACTGAGGTAGGTATACTCTACTAGGTCATTCCTCCTCTGAAATGAGTCTTCCCTACTACTCCTCAGTACTGAACAGAATATTTAGGTATGGATTTTTCTGTGGACTAATTAATGAGTATTATGCCTCAAGGATCAAATCATTTTCAAAAGTCCCACTTTTGAGCCCATGAATCTTTGAGAATCATTCTTGTTCTAAGCCACACCATTATAATCATCGTTCTTCTAACATGTATGTGTTAGTTACTATTTTCGTTCTTGAGACAAACAAGGCCCATAGTTGAGGGAGTAAAAGTTTATCTGACTCATAGTTTGTACCTGGTTGGCTCCAAATTAAGGAGGTATGACAAATAAGCATCAACAAAGGAAAATCAGTTATGGAAGCTGGAAAGCAAGCAAGAGATATTAGCAGCTTCTTTTTGCCCCTTTTAGACTCTATCTAGGTTATTGGGATAAAGGTGGTGCCAAAACAACCATTGGACTAATTTAGGGTTCACACACCCTTAATCCCATCACTACATGCTCAAGATTCAGCACCTCTGAAGAGAGTTCCACTGATGCCTGCAGGAGGCTGTGAGGGGACATCTCCAAGTCGGTATTTACCACTGACTTGAATCTTGAAAAAAATGTCAACTGCCTTTAAATTAATGGCACTACGATTTATTAGTAATTCTTCTTTATAGGAAATTTACTGTGTAAATGGACAAAGACATGAAATGGTACAACTACCATATAATAACAAATTGATATTTTTCTTCTTTAAAAAATATGTGTACCCTAAAAACATTTAGTTTTGATTTGCAGGTTACATGCAAATAAGATTTTAGATTCATGTTACTCTCTCTAAGTAACAAAAATGATCACATTTTTAATAATATGTGTATTCACTGGGTCTTGCACGTTGGCATTATAGATAAATGAAAACTGCTGAAAAATAATAAAGTTTTCAAACCATTATCTACTAATGCCTCACACATTATTACTTATAAATACCTCAGCTTGAGTTCATTTCTGAGATTAAAAAACCTTTGTCAGAGCTAAATACCACATGAACTACAGATGGAACAGATAAATGCACCAATCTGATTACCATGAGAGGTGATGAAATATGACTTATGGTGACCTTGTTACATGACTTTAGGCAAAGTACTTCATCTTTCAATTTTTCCATTTCCATTTTGCAAAGAAGGGTCAATATGTGCACTCATTTCAGTTTGCAAAATGTGGATAATTTCTTCTCAGAATAGGATGTTATTAACCTGGCTCACACTGAGATTGTCATATATGAGAAAATTAACTAGGGGGAACTTAAAAGTTGTAATTATATTTGAAAATAAAAAAGTGAATATTACACATTTTAGCTGGTTCTGGCTCATATTACATAGTAAGAAACTCATGACTTCAAATGTATTTTAAATTAGGGAATATTTGAATTTCCAAATGCTAAATTAACACATGTACAATATATTGATTATAATACTCTCTGATATATAATAAGACATAAATATTGAAAGTGGGATAAATGAGCACTATATTCCGAAACAATTTAGGTCAATTACTGAGTTTTAGGATGAGAAGAAAATCTGGTTTTCAGAAATGTTGCTTTCAAAATAGCAGTTAAGCTAGAAATAGATTTTAGGTAGTCAAAGGAAGTATATTATGTAAGAGAATATAAAACACTTTAAATTTAAATTAAACTGATATTTTTGGAAAATGATTTGATTTTTGTGCAAAGCTTTTAATTCCAGGGATTTCTCTGCACTTTGGTCATTTAAATGTGATTATAATGAAACAGATTGAGGAGCAATATCTCAAAAGTCACTGTGGTATCAAATTAGGTATTAAGAACACAAAGAAATCACTACCACAATTTAGCAATTATGTGAATCGGTAAGATACAATTAGATATGGTTTAAAGGAGAAGGAAGTCCAGATGCAAAAATTAACTGGATGAAACAGTGAAAGGATAGTAGACTATAAAGAGGTCATTATTGGGAAAATAAATTGTTATAAGTCCAGATGGAAAAATTTTAAAAAATTTGAACTGGCTTGAATTTTTTAAAATTATTTTTAATGCTTGACCCGACTCTGGATTAAGTATTTTGTAATATTCTCAAAATCATTTAGAAACAAAATCATTACCAATACCATGAAAAAGTTAGAAATTTGTGGAGGACTTGCTTAAACAGCTTTCAAGTGTCCTACAGAAAGAAAAAATAATAATAATGCTATTTTCAGTGAGTCATTCAATAAACTCCAAACATTAGAAGTGTTGAGATTTTCAATGAAACATAAAAATCATAAGTAAAATTCTAGAAACCTAAAAGCAATCATCCCAATTTAACCTGACTAACTTACGTACAAACGTGTGGACCAAACACAAGTCAAAGTTGAGGAAATAATGTAATTAAGCAAGCTCGTTATGCTTACATTAGTATGACATCTTTCATGAAGTACAATTCTGATTTTTACTAAATAAGGTGCAACTTGATCGGCTTAGACTTGATTGTCACCTTGACTGCGTGGAGATTTCTAGGGAAATGATTGGCTTACTGGGGTGTTAAACATTGGTTCACTAATCTACTGATGTTCACAATTTAATGTCCTATTAAGAGGCAGCACCCAACTGGAGGAGGAGGGACGCTTGAAGATCGGACATAGGAGGACATAGCTCAGGTGTTCTTTACCTGTGCTCTGATTCCTGGACACTATGAAGTGAGCAATTTTGCTCCATCACACACTTCTCTTGGAGTTTTCACTTTGGATCCAGCAAGCCATTGAGTGAAGCCTCTCAAGTGGAAAGGTCACTGTCTACTTCCCCTAGCTTTTCTGCACTGGGGCAAGTAATAATTTAATTCAAAAATTTCTTTCAAAGGTGTGATCCCTTTACCCAGAAAAAGTAACATCATTGCCCATCAAGAGAAAGAGACACAATTGATCCCAGTTTATTGCCTTTAGATCAAACCTTTTTTGTATATTTACATTTTTGCCCAACTGTCCATTCTTCACCAAAACTAACCACAGAAATACACAATTTCCTCTGTATCTTTATACCATAATTTCTGAAATCTCCATACTCACATAAATATAAATGAAATTGTTATGTTTTTATCTTGTTAATGCCTTTCACCATTAAATATCACCCATGAAATTTGTCATGGTTCTAGAGAATATATTAATGTTTGCCCCTACAGCAGCATGTTTCTGATTCAAGTACAAAGATAAATATGGTTTTGATGACTGTATATATTTAAGTTATTCATTACAATGTGTTATATATTAATAATTCATTACATTTTCTTAGAATAATATTAAAATTTGTTCTAGCACATTTTTAACCTCACAATATATTATTGATTTTACAGTTAAATTCATCAATCTCTTTATGATCACACAGCTTTTTTTATGTGTGGAGGTTTCAATGCCTTTACAAAAGTAAACTAAAATGTTCCCATTATTGATTCTCTGAAATAGTTATCTTATTTGTTCTAATGTTGATTCTTTTGCCATTTGGAGTTTAATCCTCTGACAGTTTTCCAAAGTACAAAAGGATCCAGGCTTGGTGGTGTACACCTGTAATCCCAGCACTTGGGAGGTTGAAGCAGAAAGATCGCCAGGAATTCAAGGCCAGCCTGTGTTACACAGTGAGGTCAGAGCCAGTCTGAATTACAAAGTAAGACGCCGTCTCAAAACAACAACAACAAAATAAAAATAACATAACAACTCTATAAATTAATTATAATGTAAACTTGAGTTTAGATTTTCTTATCTATTTTTTTAGGGAATTCCATTGTATTCATGACAAATCAAAATAAAAATGATTTTTCAAAAATATGGGTAGCCAGCTGTTTCAACATTGTCATAAATGTGAACAGGAAAAAAAATATTCTCTCTTTAGAACTTGAAGAAAACATGAAATTATTTAAGGCTCTGGCAGATGACATGATGATTGTTGCGAAAAGTTATTTCTATACACTAGTGTAGAAAATCGTCTCAGTCATCACAGAAAATTTATCTTCAAGATGGCATGAAATTTTAGTTTGATAGTGCTAAAATCAATTCAGACTTGTGCAATAAATACCAATGGTAAAAGTGATGGGGGGCTGAACCACCTGAGTATCTCCACTGTTTTTTAATAATCTGATGGGATTTCAGGCACCCTTCAAATATACTGTATACCAAACAATTCCAATAAATTCAATGAGGACAAAAAAATAATCTTATGTGTGAGATGTTAGGTGCTTAAAGCATTTTTGAAAGGACTTTGTAATAGGCAAAACTTAAGAAAAATGCTTGTCCGGTAAACCTATCATTCTACTAGAAAAATAATTATACTGTAACAAAATTACCTTTTAAGCTTAGAAAAAAAATTAATAAAACAATAGAAAGCAGTAATATTAGCTTCTTTTTGTTTTTTGTTGTGATTTTTAACAAGGGATTGTGAAGAACAAGCCTCCTCAGGGGCTCTGCGGAGGGGTCCTTTTAGTGCTTGGTGCCACGGGAGCATTAATTTATTGTCCAATAAAAAACAAGATGCAGAGCCAGGCATCAGAGCAAGAGTAACATGAGTGTACGAAAGTTGGAGCCAGAGTTCCAGAGCTCAAGAGCTGCATATTTCTTTATTCCTTCAACAAAACAGCTACTACACATCTACATAGCAAGCACAGCTACCACAAGGGTACAGTGTTCTCTGATTCACAATAGTTACAGAGTCTCATCAGCTTACTGAGACATGGGAGACAAAACACCACCCAATGACCTTGGTTATGCCACGTGTCTATAGTTAAGTATAAGTTATTCTTATGTAACTGTGGCTGATTATGAGCATATCCCTAAGAGCAGAGTCCTATTCTTAAATGGCCTCAGATGCACTTATCTCTTTTGGGCTTTGAGTCTAATCAGAAATGATACACTACAGATATTAAACCATTTTATTTTTCATCATCAAAATACCAGTCAATATAGTGCTAAAAACAGAGTTATATGGATTGTAAATACCCTGTTGTAGTAAATGAAGTAAAAATATACTTAGGCATGGTCATAAATGCCTTTAATGCCAGCACTCTTGAGTTTGAGGGTGTGGGATCTCAACTTCCACTCTAGCTTGGGGGCAATTTAAAAAATTTAACAAGACCGCAAAATGGGTCAGAGACTGGATAAAGGAGATGTGGTTTTTCTATAAAATGGAATATTACTCAGCCATAAAGAATGAGAAATTAGATTCATTAATAGGAAAATGGATACATATTTAGGATATACTCCTAAGTGAAATAAATAAGTCATGCATGTGCAAATACTGAATAGTTTCTCTGGTGTGAATAAACTGTAATAGTACATAAGATCCTAATGAGATTATTGACATTGTGAAATGGGAAGAAAAGGTCTAAAGGTGTAGGGAAGGTGGGATGGGTAGGGGAAGGGTAATAAGGGAAAAGAAAAAAAAATGAGAAAATGAAAAAATGGAAATAAAGTGTTTTCAAATGGGGAGGGGAGGAAGGGGTGAAGGGAGGGCAGGGACAAGGGGAAAAAATGAGGACCAAGACTTGTCACGTAGAGGTACAAGATCCCAACAATGAATGTAACTGTACTGTATCCCTAAAATGTACCAAGAAATTCAATTATTTAATAAAAAAAAAATAGGGCTAGGGTAATGGCTAAAACAGGGCTAGGGCTTGGCTTTGTACATAATCACCAGTACTGTTAATACACATGCACATACACTTGCTCACGCACGCACACACACACACACACACACACACACAGTTTGATCACAATATAATGTGAATGCTTAAATTTTAAAATATATATTACAGTAAAAGTTAAACTGCTATTAATCATCTCAAAATGCTCCAATTTAATGCAAATATACCTATACCGTTATACTTGTCATTTTCTGAAGCAGTCTTTGAATTCACTTTTGTTAGTGTCTTTATATGCTCTGATAAAAAATGCAGTGAATACTGTCACTAAGTACCATCCAGTGTGAAGACAGGCTAGTGAAAAACATCACACTGTATCTTCATCCATTATAGTGAGTCTTCTTGGCTTGTGTGTAAATCACCCTTTGTAGCTACTGGATGCTCCATTTTGAAACTTATGGCTTTTCCTCAGAGACAAAACTATAATGAAAAGTAGACATTTTGAAATAGAATATGGAGGCAGTCATAACCGTACAATGAACAATACTCCCAAAGGAAGATTTATGCATTAGCTAACAATTAGACAAGAGAATGAAATAAAAGGAATAAGAATAGGAAAGGAAGAATTTAAATTATCATTATTTGCAGATGATATAATACTCTACATAGAAGACCTGAAAATTTCCAGCAAAAAGATTTCTAGATTTTTTAAAACAAATTTAGACACAGCTGGATACAAAGTCAACACATAAAAATCAATAGCATTCTTCTACAAAATAATAAATTCAATGAAAGAGAAAGGGGAAACCATATCTTTTATAATAGCATCAAAAAATGAAATACTTAGGGATCAATCTAAGGAAATAAAAGACTTTTACATTGAAAACTACAGTATCATGAAAAAGAGATCGAGGAGGATATTAGAAAAATTGAACAATATTCCCTATACTTGGGGAGGAAGAACCAATATAGTACAAAATGACCGTACTCTCAAAATTGTTATACAAACAATGCATTCTGAATCAAAAAACCAATAGCATACCATATAGAGTTAGAGGAAAACAATCCTAAAATTCATTTGGACCCAGAAGAGACCTAGAATATGCAAAGCAATTCTGGATAACAAATCCCTGACTTGAAATTATACTACAGAACTACTGCAATAAAAAATAGCATGGTACTGAAAAAAGGAAAAACAGACCCAAGAATCAATGGAATTGTCTAGAAGATGCAGGAACAACTCCAAACACATTTAACTACCTTATCTTTGATAAAAGGGCCAAACACCTTCACTGGGAGAATATCTGTTTAATATATGATTCTGGAAAAACTGGTTTTCCACATGCCAAAGGTGAAAACTAGACCAATATCTCTAACCATGCTCTAAACTAAAATTAAAATGGATCAAATCTAAATATTAAAACAGAAACTAAATCTTCTATAAGAGAGTATATGTAGAACTCTTAAAAATATAGAGGTAGGAAAAGACTTTATGAACAAAAATCCCAGTTCCACAGGAAATACCACAAAGAATCAATAACTGGTACCTCTTCTTATTAAAAAGCTTTTGCACAGCAAAATAAATCACCATCAAAGTGAAGAAACAATCAACAGAGTAAGAAAAAAATTTTCAACAGCTTTTCCTCAAATATCTAGACCATATAAAGAACTCAAAAAATCAGACACCCTCCCAAATTAAAGACCCGATCCAAAGTGGGTATCTGAGATAAATCCACATATCTCAAATGAAGAAGTAGAAATAACAAATAAATATATGAAAAAATGTTCTACAATCACTGGTCATTTGAGACACATGAATAAAACAGCAATGTGATTCCATCTCCCAAAAGAATGGCTGTGTGTGTGTGTGTGTGTGTGTGTGTGTGTGTGTGTGTGTGTGTGTGCTCGCACTGGGGATTGAATTTGAGAGCTTGCGCTTGCAAGCTAGGTGGAACCACTGAGCTAAATCTCGAGAACAGAGAATGGCTCTTATTGAAAAATCAACCAATAACAATTTCTGGTAGGTATGTGGGTGAAAGGAACTCTTCTCTACTATAGATGGGATTGTAGACTGTGCAATCACTGTAGAAATCAATGTGGAGCTTCCTCAAAAGATTGAAACTAGAGATGCCATTTGATCTAGCTATTTTCCTCCTTGATATATACCCCAAAGTGTTAAAAGCATCATGTTACAGTGATATAGACACACCGATCTTTATAGCAGCACAATTTTTAATAGAGAAATCTTGAAAACAGCCCAGATACCCATCAACAGATGAGCGGATAAAGAAGATGTGTGTGCTTTTTACATAATGGAATACTGCTCTACTATAAAGAAGGATAAATGAGACATTTCTAGGTAAACAGAAACACCTTGAGAGTATAATCTGGTTTTTCTTGTTGTTGTTTTGGTTTGTTGTTGTTGTTGTTGTTTTGTACCGGGGATTAAACTCAGGTCCTTGCTCTTGCAAGGCAGGTGCAGGAACCACTGAGCTAAATCCCTGGCCCGAGAGTACACTCTTAAGTGAAATACATTGGACATTTATGTTCCAATATCACATGATTTCTTTGGTGTGAGAAACTAAAAGTGTATATAATGACCAAAAGGTGTAACAGATATTGTGAAATAAGAAAATATTGAAATAGGAAGGGTAATTAGGAAGAAGAAAGGGCAATGGTAGGAGAGGGAATAAAGTAAAAAAAAGAAAAATGGAAACAAAACTTTTATAAAAAAGGGGGGAAAGAGTTGAAGGGAAAGGAGGGAAAGGGAAAAAAGAATAAAGATAGACCATGTATAGGCATAAATTCAATATGATTAAAGTTATAATTATATATATCTAAAATACACAAATAAAATTAAATTTAAAAATACTGAATATATTGAATCAGTAAAAACAAAATTACACTGGGGACAACTGGAAAAATATTAATTCCCTCCCCAGAATAAAAGGCACCTTTTTTTGTTTGTTTGTTTGTTTTCTGGTGGGTGTTATGTCTTGTGTTCAGATATTCCCCCGAAAGCCTTACGTGGTCATAGGTGGTGAAGGTGGCTGGATCTAGAGTGTGTGAGGCTGGAATTGCTTCATAATGCAATGCTATGCTTGAGGGCACTAGGATTAAGGGTGTGGTTGCGACCTGCCCTAAGTAGTCTGAATAAGATAAAAGAGGCAGAAATATGTTGTAAAATCCACTTGTTGCTTTTGCTGTTTAGCACACCCCCATGAACTGTTGCCCTTCTTTCTCCTTCCCCTTCCCCTTCCCCTTCCCCTTTGGAACTTT